>NC_087204.1:1171002-1225379 GCF_015104395.2 Macrobrachium nipponense
ATCTTTTTAACTTTGACCCTTTTGACAATTAACCATCCGGACCTGTATTTACAATCTTTCTTTAACTTACTCCCAAACTTACTCCAAACTTTACTAAGAGTAATTCTTAAGAGTAATTCATAATGACCTCTAGCACAACTCCTAGCAAAGTTTAAGAGTAGGTTTTTTTAAGGCGAAGAAAAGTAGTTATGAAATGCAAAGCAGGACAAAGTTCGTGTTGGACTATTTTATTAATTTTCCAAAATCATACCTAATTTTGTGCTTTTTTGTTATTTATATATTGTTGTATAATATTTAGTAGCTGTATGACAAATAAATTAGTTTCTGTTTAATTATTACAGCTAAAAAAAGAAATAGACATTTTCTAAGTCACTCGACGTTTTTCGGCACTAACTTACCGACTAAAACAAATACGCAATATTCGTAAAACGTAAACAAGTCTCGCGGTAGTTTTGAACAGAGTCACGTAGCCTTTGTCTGTAATTTCTTTGTTAATTCGAAATGTCGACACCGCAATCATCATATGAAGTCAAAAGAAGAAGAGAAAATTGGACAAATGACCAAACATTATTGTTAGTCCAGTTAGTAGATGAAAATAAAGAAGTGATAAAAGGAAAATTCAGTCCGAGCTTGTGCTACAAAAACAAAAAAAGCTGCATGGCAGAAAAATAACCACGGAAATCAATGCGGCATTTCCTTCTGTTGTAAGGACAGTGGACCAAGTGAAGAAGAGGTGGTATAATGTACAGCAAAAAGGAAAAACACACTACAACAGCAAGGAAGAGATTGTTTAAGGTAAGACCAAATTTGATTTAGCCTAAGCCATTGTATTTGAACCTAACTTTTGAGAGCGGGGTGGGTGCACGACACGGGCTGCCGCTAGTTGGCAGCCAATTTCCGCCAAATGACTAAACCAAACTAACCTAACCTAAATGATAATAATATTAATATCTTAAATCGGGGCTTTGATACCAAGTATTACTAAGGAATGTAATCAGCGGCCGTGTGTGCATTTTACCCTATTTCTGATAGGGCTGTAAGCTAGCCTACCTTGCATTCTTAACCATTATCCAGATATGGGAAACCAAACATTATTAACCTTTTACAAGCAATTTTAGATTAGTTTTATCAGAGAAATCAGCTGCAAATAAAAGAATTAATAAAGATTCAAAAAATAAAGATTTACTAAGTTTCCACACTTAGGCTAGCCTATTGGTATTTATAAGGTTGTGTTGTAAAAAATTTTTTTTACATTAGGTAATGGATGTAGGTTAGCCTGTATGTATATGTTCAGTATATATAAACATATACACTCATTCATGCATGCACAGTACATTTATAAAAGATAAGCTGATATAAATTAATAAACTTGTGAGTGGATATAATTTTATAAACTTGTCTGCTGATTATTTTAGTGCTTTTCGATTGACTGTATTTTCATTGTCATGTTTTAGGGAAATGATAATAAAATCAGCTTCAGATTTCTTGAGTTTTCATATTCCTTATAAAATTTCTTGAATTTTCTTATTTTATCAGTCTAATTTTATCTCTTTCATTTCAGGAGGAGGCCCTCCTGAGATATTGCCAGATTTGGACCCAGTTGTCAAAATTGTTGAGGATGTGCTAAGTTCGGATAATGTTATAATAGGTGGTGTCAGTGGGATCAATGAACATGCATTCTACCCGTAACTTTGAAATGGGTATATCTTCTTAACGGTTGATTTCCACTGTAAATACCATAGAAGAAAAATGCCTTAGATTTGTCAGATATATATAATAAAATGTACCTTTCATTGCGAGGTAAATATATGGTTTAAAGTGCAATTTTACCGGTTATTGTTCCAGCCAGGTTGGTTATTATCTGCTGGGCCTAGGCTATAAGGGGGGTACAGGGAGTTAATTTAATTAAAAGAAATCCTATTAATTTATGGCCTAGATATATGATTTTCAGTCACAGCCCCTAAAACTTAGGCTAGTTAGACTATTCCGAGTCAAAACCAATTTACCTTAACAAGACTTTTAGCCTAAAAGTTAACCATTTTTGAAATACAGTGAAGTTGTTTGACAAATACATACTGCTATTTAAAGTAACAGGCAATTTCTTCGAATAATGTAATATTTATTAATAGAATCTTACCTGTCAAAGTTGTTCTTAACTTTGTTAGGAGTCCTCTTCCACCACTCTTAATGTTTTCGTCTGCTAAGTCCAACTTTAGAGGTGTAGAACTGTTGTGAGTTACTCTTCGAGCAACTTGCTGTTTCAAGCACAACTTTCAAGAAATTCTTAAAGTTAAGAATTCAAAGTTCTGCTTGGAAGGATTGTAAATACAGGTCCTGGTATTTTTGATCTGTTGTTTAACTGAAAAACTCGTTCTCTCCGATTGTATTTCATTTGTTCCTTGACAATGTCTTAGTAAAGACGAAAGCACTGGGATTTCTGACTATCATTTTCCTGTGGTATTCGCTTATTTAATAAAGTCACGTGCATCTACTGTGATTTTTTAAGCATACATACATACATACATACATACATACATACATACATACATACATACATACATACATACATACATATATATATATATATATATATATATAGATATATATATATAATATATATATATCTATATATATATATATATATATATATATATATATATATATATATATATATATATATTATATATATATATACAATCACATTTCTGGAATCTGTTCGATTCCCATTTTGAACAGGGAATCGAAGAGATTCCAGAAGGCTCTCTGTAGAGATTTTTTTTTAATGTCTATACCCAATAAGTATCTGTGGATTTGTTCTCTATTTCAAGACTCATCGTACTCTAATAAGAATAATAATAAATAATAAAAATAAATAAAGGAATGTACAATGACTTCATCTGTATCTATAGAAAGAAACAATTTCGTTTGTCTATTTGTTTATTTGTTCTCTATGCACGCCCAGACTATGACAGGTATGGCTACCGAATTTTCTCCACAGACCTCCCTCACCCTCTGGAAGGATTTAATCAAAATCTGTTTCCATTTCTACCAGCATATCTCAGTGATCTCTCTCCTCTTAGAAACGAAGACGCCTTCTCGCTCGATATATATTTTGTTTCGTCGTTCACATTTTGTAATCAAATCTCTTCATAGTTTCAAACGCAACAATTTTTATTCAGTGTCATATTTTTTTATGACCTATTAATTTACGTTTTCATTTATCTCTTTATTCATTTCATTATGCATTCTTCGGCTGGGTGTATTAATAAAAAAAAAATCAAGTCTACTTGAACGGAGAAATCACGACAACTCTGGTGACGTGATTGATATGCAATTCCTGTCTGTAACACCAATCTCTATCCTTTTTGAACACGAGACTAAAGAAAGCATGTGTACGTACACACTTTTATGAGCGCGTTCAAAAACGGCAGGAAACTCCACTGATAATGTTCATGTTTAACAGAGTAGAAAGTATGCATTTCATTAGATTACCCTTCAACCTCGTTTCCTCACGATCCAAAACCCTCATCTGGGTGGGTGACAGTGCGAAAATAATGTCCCGGAAAATAAAGCAAAAGTAATGTCCCATAAAAAAGCAAAAATAATGTCCTGCAAAAAAGCAAAAATAATGTCCCGCAAAAAAGCAAAAATAATGTCTCACAAAAAAGCGAGAATAATGTCCGGCAAAAAAAAAAGCGGAAGTAATGTCCCGCAAAAAACGAAGATAATGTTCCGCAAAAAAAAAAAAGCGGAAGTAAGTCAAAAAAAAACAAAAAAAAAAAGTAAGCGACAGTAGTCTCCCTAAAAAAAAGCAAAAATATTGTCCCGCAAAAAAAAAAAGGTGACGGTAATGGATTAATGCCACTAGGAAATATACTATTATCCCAAAGGCCCTGACAGCCACACGTAATCTGTTAGAAAAGCTACGCTTAAAAAACAAAAAAAAAGTAAGTTATTTAGGGGTTATGGAAGTCCAGAAAAAATGAATTTTCCGTAATTAAGTCATTTTAAGAGGCAACAAAATACCACTGATAAGTGGACAGTTAGAAATTATATCAGCGGTAATGCATTACCCGTAAACAAGGGACAATGAAACTGCTAAACTGTTTGCTTTCATTGGGAAATTTATTGACAGATAAATTCAAGTGTGCTGTAGCTCTCTCTCTCTCTCTCTCTCTCTCTCTCTCTCTCTCTCTCTCTCTCTCTCTCTCTCAAAACCAAGAGGCTATATATATTATAATATATATATATATATATATATATATATATTATATATATATATATATAACAAATTTCTAGTCTCGTCGCTACATGACTTATGTGTCGTTTCTCTAATAAGAAAAAATAGGTTTCGCAACGTATTCTAAGAGAATATTTATTACAGAATGTAGCGATAAATCCAGCATTTATCAAAACAAGGCGGGCATGGGTTCAGGGGTATTATTAATCTTTTATGATAGGCACACCATATTTATGCCCACCGTGGCTGATGTTCGCTCGCTTAAGCAGAGCCATATAGTCAGTGGCTCTTAACCAGGGGTTCCTAAGGGGTGCCAGGATGCCTATGAATAACTAAAGCAAAATATATCTTTATATAAGCATGTTATTTTTTTCTGGAAAAAAATCAAAATGAATAATAACATCTTACTATATTGGGCGTTTTGTCTGTCCGTCCGTCTGTCATTCAATCACGACCAAACGGCTGGTCAGATGTGCATGAAACTTGGCAGGGTTATAGTGGGGACCCCTAAGATGTTTTATAATTGGGTTTTATCCAAACCACACCCCCTCCACCCCGCCCCCTAATTTTTTAGTAATAATAATGATAATAATTTATTATTATTATTATTATTATTATTATTATTATTATTATTATTATTATTATTATTATTATTATTGGTCTGAGTGTGTGTGTGTGTGTGTGTGTGTGTGAGAGAGAGAGAGAGAGATGAGAGAGAGAGAGAGAGAGAGAGAGAGAGAGAGAGAGAGAGAGAGAATGTGCCTAAAAGGCAGAGACCAGCGTTGAAACAAAATTTACCGAACGAAATATATATTATCACGGTAGAAATATTCACCTTAAAAGTTCATTTCAACACAACGCAAAAATGATATTCCATTACTCTTAATAACCGGATCGTCGATAATGCAAATATCCAATATGTGCTGCAGTGATGCCCATGCCATTGGGTATTAACTGACATCTATAAAAAGTTTAGTATTATTGTTATAAACATTCAGTCGCACAGATACATTGATGGATCATAGCAAATAGCGATTATGACCGTAGGTTTGATACTGAATTCCCAATGTATTCTCTCTCTCTCTCTCTCTCTCTCTCTCTCTCTCTCTCTCTCTCTCTCTCTCACACACACACATACACACATGGAAAATAAAAATGAAAAAAGACCAGTGGAATTTAACGCATTAAAAATGTCAGTCATGAATAAATCAAAATATAACCACAGTTTTTTTTTTTCTCTCTGCAAAATAAAACTATTTTTCCGGCTTTGTCCGTCTGTCCACACTTTTTCTGTCCGCCCTCAGATCTAAACAACTACAGAGGTTAGAGGGCTGCAAATTGGTATGTTGATCATCCACCCTCGAATCATCAAATGTACCAAATTGCAACCCTCTAGTCTTAGTAGTTTCTATTTTATCTAAGGTTGTAGTTTCTATTTTATCTAAGGTTAAAATTAGCCATGGATCGTGCATCTGGCAGCGCTTTCTGGAAGCGTGGGACACAACTTCATTCTACCGCATCTGGGAAGCAACTGAAGCAATACCGGTCTTAGCTGATGGTTTTATACAGCAAGAGTATTTTTTACTTGTTTTTCTTTCACGTCAGATATCTTAATCCTGAAAATACTGATGGCACAGCAAATGAAAATCAATAACTATCTCTTTTGGTATTAAAATCATTATGATATTTTGTATTTAGTTGGCTACAAATTAAAGTGAATTGGACCTTTTGTTAATCCTGGAATGTCCGTTCTTATATGCTTTACCTGTAGGTACTGTGTTTCTCTTTGCACTGATCAGTCTTACCTTAATTAAGTAAAGGGTCGTTAAGACCGAAAGATCTCGGCAGTTCTCGTGTTTTCATTTTCCTCCGTGGCATTACCTTTATTTATACACATAGCATCACGTTTTATATATTCGTGATCAAGGTTATTCATATTGAACAACGTTTGTTTTGATACTTTTTGATTTAGCTTATGAATTCTTTCATTGAAACATATTACATAATAAAGAAAAAAATTCCCAAATGTACACTCCTCTTTCAAAAACTGTTGGGAGGTCGACAAATTCCGATATTTTCGATAAGAACCGTCTCAAACGGATATATACTAGATTTCCTATATTAATGTATAAATTACTAACGTCGAATTACAATTGATATTCATGTATTCAACCTCATTGCATAATTAGTTCAAACATGGGGGACATTCAATTAAATGCTCACTGCAGCGTGCAACGTTGTGGCCAAAACAAACAAGCTATATTATTCAGCTAAATGTATTCAACTGGATGGTCGCTATACACCAAACGGTATTATTCCACTACACGACTGGAAAAGCTGCAGGTGTCCAGAACTGGAACTTACTCTGCTCGTGCCCAATTGCCATAGGAAGGGCAGGGACTGAAATGCCAATTCTCTTAACAGCTCTTTGAATTGTTGGTTCTTTGAATATCTCATTTTTTCATAACATTCTCAACTTGACAAAATCCAGGAGTGAGGGTCATATTAATTTTATCAATTAAACATGATTCTATTATTAGCCTTTCTAAGAGATTTATCCTTATGAAAAAGTAAGTGATTTTCATCATGATAATTTCTTCACTTAACTACGGAGAGAGAGAGAGAGAGAGAGAGAGAGAGAGAGAGAGAGAGAGGAGAGAGAGAGAGAGAGAGAGAGACTCACTAGTTAACTAAATAGTAATAAAAATAAGTCCTAATCTATTCGCTATTCACTGCATTTTGCCTTCAGAAAGGCACCGAGATTTCAACTTCGTGCCAAAGATCAGTACTTCGACACTGTCTAGTGATTGCAGGAATCTGTTGCGAGAGGCAATAGATCACAATGAAGCCTAGAAAGGCAACCGAATAATGTAGTACACATAATGTACACGAAATCCAATAATGAAAACAAAAGAAGAAATCGAGTTTTCCGTACAGCGTATAATGCTATACGAAACACTCGATGTGCTGTGTTATGAAACTCTCAGCCTTGACAGGGCAGTGCTCAGTTACTCCCCAGATGCGCCGACGGCTGGCACCGCACGATCAATTGCGAAATTTACCCTTTAATAAAATTAAAACTAATGAGGCTAGAGGGCTGCAATTAGTTATGTCTGTTGAGTGGAGGGTGGATGATCAACATACTAATTTGCAGCTCTCTAGCCACAGTAGTTTTTAAGATCTGAGGGCGGACAGACAGACAAAGCCATCTCAAGAGTTAGCTAAAAACTCATCTGATAATGTGAGTGTATTCTACTACGGTTAAGGATTATGAAGTCCAGGCAAAAGGCATTAAGTTCCCGAGACATTGACAAACCTTTGCTGTCGTCTATAAATTAAATTATAGTTTGTTTTTTACTTTTTTACACCATGCCTGTGGCCCAAGTAAATTGAGCCATCCTTCCTTCTCTGAATATTAAATTTTACAGCAAAGATCTGCTTTTGCAAAATTACGGAAATACTTTTTCGAAGTTTCTGCAACATGAACTTTGCACGCTCCCTTTTTTGATTTACAGGGATATTCCAGCTGAAATATTGGGAGCAATAGCTCTCGTGCAGCGGCCCTCTTTGGCCAGAGAAGAGAGAGAGAGAGGAGAGAGAGGAGAGAGAGAGAGAGAGAGAGAGAGTTTAAGGAATTTACTTATTCGTAAGTGTACACACACACACACACACACACCTATATATATATATATATAATATATATATATATATATATATATATATTATATATATATATATATTATATATATATATATATATATTATTACTTTACTGATTATAAAAGAACGCAACGGTCCCAAAATAAGTAATTCTATTGAGAGGAATTAAGACAAACAAATACACGCCACGAACGGCTCTGAATTCCAAGGCCCATTACTCCTCTTCCAAAACCACTATGTCATTTTTAATTCCTATTCATCCCCTGAAGATTTATTTATTTCCCTTTATACAACACTGCGCGTATTATTAATTAGATAAAGACATCAACACAATGATAAATATCAGACATGAAGCCCTCTCCCTCCCGCTACCCACACCCCTCTCTCTCTCTCTCTCTCTCTCTCTCTCTCTCTCTCTCTCTCTCTCTCTCTCTCTCTCTCTCTCATTTTTCACAAAGTTACCGTGAGCCTTATAAGCCATATATAAATTTATTTCTTAAAAATTTGACATTTATTTTAAATTTTTAAGGCGTTTTCTGCAGTGGTGTAAATATAATTGTGTTTCTCTGTTTACTTGTAAGGTTGGAACTAGGATCCTTGTTGTTTTTGACTGAGCTGGCTTTACGCCAGCACGGGCTCTTGCTCATAGATCAGCCCGTAACCAGTCTCCTTTAATCCCAACCTAAAATTAAATCTCATTGGTGAATCAACACCCATAGATAAAGTACTTCAGTGTCTTGGCTTGATTCGGTCTTACACTTTTCCTTAACCTCTAATAATAGTTTACCTCGATATGTTCTGTAATAAACTTGTAAGAACTAACAATTAAATGGCAGTTGAATGTCGTCAACAACAAACTACACCGTTTAAGTCGCACGTAAAGTTAAGATATCTAAATCTTGCCCCATTGCTAAGGCCGGCCACAGGAATTTCCAAACGTAATTTAAAAGCCAGCTCACACGGGGTGGGCCCGCATAGCAATACAAAGAAAGACAATCAGCCAGGAATTTCCAGGAATTTAATCAATGCCTGAGCTGCATTCCTCTCGTTCAGGTAGGGAGTGTTGTAAAATTCACATCGGTGGTTTTGGGAAATTCGTATCCGTAGAGGAAAGAATGCGGTAATGTGGTTGATTTGGCTGCGGATAGGACTGCACAAAAAATAATTTCGGTCGTTAAAGTGAATCTTAGCATCTCTCTCTCTCTCTCTCTCTCTCTCTCTCTCTCTCTCTCTCTCTCTCTCTCTAAATGAAAATAGGAGAAAGTCTAGACCCGAGTATAAAACCCTGAAGAAGAGAAGAAGAAAAAAGTAATTTCATCGAAGACCGATTAAGAAGTTTGAACAGAGACGAAAAAGCCGGGATGGGGCAAAAAAAGAAAAAAAAATCTTGGAGAGAAAGAATTCTTTTGTAATTTTGGTAAAACAAAGAGCAGGGAAGAAGGGAATTGCCTTCCGTTTATGGTCATCGCTACGAAGAAAGAAATGTTCCGTACAGCGTATATACTATAATCAAGGCCACCAAAGATAGATCTATCTTTCGGTGGTCTCGGTATAATGCCGTATGAGCCGTGGCCCATGAAGAATTATATCTTTGTTTAACCAGACCACTGAGCTGATTACCAGCTCTCCTAGAAGCTGGCCCGAAGGATTAGAGATATTTTTCCGTGGTCAGGGACCAATTGGTTACTTAGCAGCGGGACCTACAGCTTATTGTGGGATCCGAACCACGTCGAGAAATGAATTTTTATCGCCAGAAATAAATTCGTCTGAGTCCTCGTTGGCAGAGCGGGGAATCGAACCCGGATCCTGAGACCTCCAAGTTGTGGCCTGTCCTATAGAGTTGCCAGACACATGATCATGGCGAATTTTAACCTTAA
The DNA here is from genome assembly GCF_015104395.2 of Macrobrachium nipponense. Classification (NCBI taxonomy): domain Eukaryota; kingdom Metazoa; phylum Arthropoda; class Malacostraca; order Decapoda; family Palaemonidae; genus Macrobrachium; species Macrobrachium nipponense. The sequence goes on from NC_087204.1 coordinate 1,180,779, forward strand.
ATAAAATGAAAACTGCTGAGGCTAGAGGGCTGCAATTTGGTATGTTTGGTGATTGGAGGTCGGATGATCAATATACCAATTTGCATTCCTCTAGCCTTAGTAGTTTTCAAGATTTGAGTGCGGACGGACAGACAAAGCAAGCACAATAGTTTTCTTTTACAGAAAACTAAAATCGTGGTACACTATCTTACTCAGTAATGAACTGAGATGGGGAACTTTAACCTTAAATAAAATCAAAACTACTGAGGCTAGAGGGCTGCAATTTCGTATGTTTGATGATTGGAGGGTGGACGATCAACATACCAATTTGCAGCCCTCTAACCTTAGTAGTTGTTAAGATCTGAGGGCTGACGGACGGACAAAGCAAGCGCAATAGTTTGCTTTTACAGATAACTAAAAGTGCAGTACACTATCTTACTCAGGAATGAGCTGAGAAATGAGATCATTTGCCCAAATGAGATTCAAGTGACGCATGTACAGATAGATAGTTAGATAGACAGTTAAACAAGTACTCCGTCTACTTTCATATTTTGTTAACCATGAAATCGATATTTGTTTCCGGCGACAAAAATCCAATTTCCTGTTATCCATTTCCGTGACATAACCGAATCACTTGTAATTTTATTGGACGGCGCCGCTGAAATATAATATAAACGAATTCGACTGTACTACACATTTTTAACAATGTCGACGTTTCTGATCCATTCATATCGATATGAACAAGGCATGATCCGACTTCCAGCTTAGTACGGGCGCATGCTTAAAATCTAAGGTTAGATAGCACGTCGTTTCACCAAAGAAAATTAAAGTAAATCACTTGGCAGTGATTGTATAAAGACTTGTATTGTGCTCTCGTTGGTGGAAGATATTTAAAATACTTATCTAAAGTATTTTTTCTTAATTTCCAATGTGGAAATTATATGTTCGTTTCTAATTCTGTTACTTGACTAAATATTTCACTCTAACCTGTAAGTTACTTCTTTTATAATTTTTTCACTATTTTTTTTTGGTCTGCTTGATTGAACTGCCATTTTCAAGTGTCATCTAAAGTTCTGATGATATTAAGAGATTATATATATATATATATATATATATATATATATATATATATATATATATATATATATATATATCATATATATATATATATATATATACATATACTTATACAAATAAATTATCATATATATATCTATATATATATATATATATATATATATATTATATATAATATATGTGTGTGTGTGTGTGTGTGTGTGTGTGTGTGTGTGTGTGTGTGTGTGTTTTGTGTGTGTGTGTATAACTGAATCACTAAAGTTTGGTACGTGATAAATACATAAATAAAGGTATAAGCCACGAAAGAAAGTTAAACACTGAGGTAGCTGCAAGATCTATCGACTCAATGTCCTTTACTTAGCAGACCGACTGACATTCATGAGAAACTGAGAACAGATCTTGCAGTTACTCCAGTGTTTAACTTGCCTTCGTGGCTAATACCTTTATATATGTGTGTGTGTGTGTGTGTGTGTGTGTGTGTGAGAGAGAGAAGAGAGAGAGACGAGAGAGAGAGAGAGAGAGAGAGAGAGAGAGAGAGAGAGAGTTTATTTCCCATCGGCGGAGGAGTAGTGACCCTATCTATTGAAGAAAGATTATTAAATGTTCGCCCTGGATGAAGGGAATTGGCTACTATGGATCTTAAGCCGAAGGCCAAGCACTGGGAACCATGAGGCCATTCAGAGCTGGAAGGGAAATTGACATTTAGTTAGGTTTGAAATATGTAACAGGAGAAAAACCTTGCAGTTACACTAGGAAACAATTGTTAATTAAGAGATGGTGGAAAGTATGATGGTAGAAAAGAATGTGGAACTTAGGCCAAAGGCCAAGCGCTGGGAGCCATGAGGTCATTCAGAGCTGGAAGGGAAAAACTTGACATTCAGTAAGGTTTGAAAAATGTAACAGGAGAAAAACCTCACAGTTGCACTAGGAAACAATTGTCAGTTAAGATATGGTAACAAATAAGATCGTAGGAAAAGAATATGAAAGGAGGTACAGTAAAAAAGACATGAGAAATAGGGGCCGAAGGGACGCTGCAAAGACCCTAAAGTAATACCTTTCATAGTTTACGATTCCTTAAGGTCGTACCTAATAAACGTGCATTTTTTAAACACGCTTTGAGCACGACAGGTTCTGTACCACTGCCGAGCTAAATTTGGTTGAAGAAAAAGTAAATAGTTATTAATGAAAACACAAAATAGGAAAAATAAAACAAATTCAACAATGACTAATAATAAGTGACAACGTTCCTACGAATTTCATAGAACTGATAATCTTTTTGTTTTTGAGAGTAAAGTATGACGACATTTTTCGAATTTTGCAATCGACTTTAATTTATTTATTTTTTTTTTATTTTTTTTTTTTTTTTTTTTGGGGGGGGGGCGGGGGCCGGGTTGGGGGGTAGGGGAACAAATACTGCAAAATTCTCCATAGTGATGCTGTTTTAAACATTTAAACGCCCATGCGGGTTTGAAAAATGACGGGCCACTGTGACAGATATCGGAATACCCAGTGGAGCCCACGCAGTATAATAGCATATATATGGGAAATATATTCCTGGTACGGATCGGGTTGACCTGTTTTTATGTACATTTATTGCATCACAACGAAATACTATATATATCTTACAGGCAGAGATTTGTAAAGCTTATATTTAAAAATAATGTCTTCACCTTAACGAAATAGACTAAGGCGTGGGTCCAGCCTCCAACGAAAATTAAAATATAGACGCTGTTTTATTAGAAATACTATTTCTGTACTGTTTAAAACACACATTATTTATCTTTTGCATTTTCATTCTACTAAATAAATCATAAATATCCTATCCTAAAATTCATGTACTTGTAACTCGACAAGAAACACTTTTTTCAGACCTTTATATACTCCTCCATGGATCTTTCCTACCCCGCTCCCTTTATCATCATTCGTTTTTACTATACCTCCATTCACATTACCGTTCTTCCATCTAGTTATCCTCAATCGTATCTTAACATTTATTTCATAGTGCAATTTCATCTTGTTTATTTTTGTGGCAGAGTCTCTCATTTTCTCTCGTTTTTTGGATGTATTAAAAAATAAAATCTTTAAAGATTATTTTACTAAAACTGTGTTCCATCTTTCGCGCTGCAAGTACGTTATAAAGTCACTCAAACTGAATGCCATAACTTCTAAATCACACAGCTCCACATAAACTATTAAACTGGATATGAAAAACTATTGTCTCTTGTGACTCAAAAGTCACCCAGTTGGAAAATAATATCACATCACGCTTAATCCTTTAAATTGTAAACAACGCTTCTATAAGGTAACTCAGCATGGTAGAGTTGCAAACAGCCTAAAGGTTTAGGTATTAATTATATGGTCATTAAATAAGAAAGGCATGATCCAACCTCCAGCTTACTCGAGGGTCTTGCTAGATTCTCCCCTCACACATAAATTGCAAACATTACATTCCTAACGTAAATTAAAAAGTGATAAAATCTATTGTCGAATAGATACTTGTTTCACCAACGAAAATTAAAATAAATAGGCTACATTTTATTAGAAATAATTTTTCTGTACTATTTAACATTCACATTACTCTTTACATTTTCATTCTAATAAATAAATCATAAATATCTCATCTTCAAAATTCCTGTATCTTGAACTCAACGCAAAACACCTTTTTTCAGACCTTTTTAGGCTCTCCACAAACTTTAACTACCCCATAACAAGAACAAGAACAACAAACAAAGTAGTTTGTAGGCTTTTATGTATATATATATATATTATATATATATATATGATATATATATATATATATATAATATATATAATATATGTATATATATATATATATATATATATATATATTATGATATATATATATATATATATGTGTGTGTGTGTGTGTGTGTGTGTATATATATATATATATATATATATATATATATATATATATATATATATATATATATATATATATATATATATATATATATATATATATATATATATATATGTATATATATATATATATATATATATATATATATATATATATATATATATATATATACCCAAAGCAATACTCGTCATTGCTACGATCTCTCAACCATTAACATGATTCGTGACGACTAGGGGTGGGAAAATGCGAGACAATAACTGGGCAACTTTTTAGTTATTTCACTTTGTATACTCCAGTTCCTCATTAGCAGCGCAGGGCTGTTACTCTCCTGATATCGGCTCCATTACCGTTTTTCAGAAGGGGAAACTTTTCCTCGGTGGACTGAAAAGAGAAGTGGAGAATGGTGGAAGATAAAGGTATGATGAAGTTGATGATGTGCTTGACCAAAATATAATGATCATGAAGATGAAGTAGAGAATGGTGGAAGGGAAGAGTATAATGAAGATGATGATGTGCAAGACCAAAATATAATGATCACGAAGATGAAGTGCAAGATAAAAGTATAATGAAGATGCTGAGGAGAAAGACCGAAATATAATGATCATGAAGATGAGAGGAAAAGATGAGAGCAAAAAAGAGAAACGTGACATAATGCTAAATATTGCGTTGCAGAAGAAAGAGAGCAATAATTTTGTCATTTTAAATGTCCAAAACTCACGTCCTAGGTTTAGTCCTGTACCTAGGTTTAGTCTTGTACCTAGTTTTAGTCTTGTACCTAGGTTTCGTCAAAGTGTACCTGGGTTTAGTCCTGTACGTAGGTTTAGTCATGGTGTAGCTAGGTTTAGTCCTGTACCTAGGTTTAGTCTTGTACCTAGTTTTAGTCTTGTACCTAGGTTTCGGTCAAGTGTACCTGGGTTTAGTCCTGTACGTAGGTTTAGTCAAGGTGTAGCTAGGTTTAGTCCTGTACCTAGGTTTCGTCGATGTGTACCTAGGTTTAGTCCTGTACCAATGTTTTGTCAAGGTGTACCTAGGTTTTGTCAAGGTGTACCTAAGTTTCATCTTATACCTCGGTTTATTCGTGTACCTACGTTTAGTCAAGGTGTGCCTAGGTGCAGATACAGTGGCAGTCTGCATTCACGACGATAATGGCATTGGGACCCTCTGTATATGTGTATGTTTGTGTATTTTATTATTAATTTTTTTCTCATTAATTTTCAAGACAGAACAAAAGTAACTGAAATGACCAGGAAACGTAATTACTTTACCAATGGGGATACGTCGCTTTATATATCTCAGACACTAAGAAGCAAGTCGGGTAACACGAGCTAAAATTTGGCCAAACTGGGCAAAATAAATCTCGTTGTGTAAACAGCTATAAAAAGCAAATAGCCATAAAAATGGAACAGGTGATGTGAACCCCTGACATGTATGAGAGAATAAATGGACACAGACGCGGAGAGAGAGAGAGAGAGAGAGACCCGATTGAGAGAGAGAGGAGAGAGAGAGAGAGAGGGGGGGGGGGGGGGTTATTTGCAAATCCTTGTCCCTTCCGTAAGATTTCGTCTTGACAAAGTTATGAAGAAAATGGCTGGAGGCTATTACATTATTAATCTTCTCATTCACTAAAGAACACGAAGAGCCTTTGTTCACGCGTATTTAAGCGACTTAAAAGAACTTTTTTTTTTTTTTTTTGCATTCGCCTTTTTCACCCCGTCTTTCTAACATCTTAAAAGAGATTTTTTTTTTCTTTAGAACTCTCATCGAGGTACTTTTCCCTCATTCATCATTAAATGCCTTCAGGACTTTTGTACATGGATTTCGTCTCTCTCTCTCTCTCTCTCTCTCTCTATCTCTCTCTCTCTCTCTCTCTAATAATAATAATAATAATAATAATATGTGTGTCTGTGTGTGTACACGTGCGTGTACACATATATGATTATTATAATACGCGCTTGATGGCGTGCGCTACACGCGCTGGAACCCGAAGCTGCTGTCTTCCTACCCAGGCCGGACAGACAGGTTTGCAGGAGGAGGGTGGATATGTCCCCTGCCCTCCTAATCCCATATCTACCCTGCCATCACCCAGGGCGGGCAAACAGCTTTGCAAGAGGAGGGTAGGTGTCCCCCCTTCCCTCCCAATCCCATATCTACCCTGCCATAACCCAGGGCGGACAAACAGCTTTGCAGGAGGAATATAGATGTCTCTCCTACCCTTCCAATCCCATACCGACCCTGCCATCACTTGGGACAAACAAACAGGTTTGCAGGAGGAGGGTGGATGTCTTGCCTACCCTCCCGTCCCCCTACCCACCCTAACCCGCCTGGGGTGGACAAACCGGTTTATAGGGGGTGGGTGGCTGTGTCATGTCCCCCCTACTGTCACCCCAGGGAAGGACAAAAAAGAAAAATTCACTCGGATTTTATTGTAAATATATCAATTTTTAAGTACATTTTTCAGTAACGTTACTTTAATAATTCATGATAACATCGCAGCTGGATAGAAGCAGTTGGTCATCATCGGTTCTATTCGTCAAAAATAATAATTCGTTCGAAACGGGTTTTACTATTTTTTTTATCATTATTATATTCTCTTTATCGTGTAATTGAATAACCTTTAAACTGCAATGATTACAGGTCTAAGGCCCCTGACAGCTATAATATAAATTTCACTGCAATGAAACGACAATAAACACCTACTATTATCCGGGCTTCTCAAAGTTCATCCCAAAAATCCTATCACCGTAAAAAGAAAAAAAAATCCAGGTCATTCAAACGAGCACGAATAAAGAAATAAAACTAAAAATGGAGTTCTACATAAAAACTCTCCTTTCAGACATGAAGCTTTGGATTTATTTTAACCAGACTGAAAACCATATATATTCAAAAATAAAACTTTATTCGAGGCCAAAAGTTTAGTCAATTTTTTTTTTCTCAAATCTAACTTTTTTTTTTCTTAATACTAGATAAACCAACTGCAAACGTGAGGGGTTATTTCATGGAGATATATGTATGTAGATATATATATATATATATATATATATATATATATATATATATATATATAATATTATATATATATTATATTATATATAAGTCTTATCACATTACCGTGATTCATATACATATATCGAACTACAAATGTCCTTTAATATCTAATTCGCTCTACTCGGAAATTAATAAATTTCATATATGCTTAACCGAGCATATATGAAAATATATTAATTTCAAAGGATATTTGTAGTTCGATATATATATATATATATATATATATATATATATATATATATATATATATATATATATAAGCAAATACCACAGGAAATAATAGTCAGAAATCCAAGCGCTTTCGTCTTTACTCAGACATCGTCAAGGAGTTAACTCCTTGACGATGTCTGAGTAAAGACGAAAGCGCTTGGATTTCTGACTATTATTTTTCCTGTGGTATTCGCTTATTTATGAAGTCACGTGCATCTACAGTGATTTTTTAAGTATATATATATAATATATATATATATATATATATATATATACATATATATATATATGTGTGTGTGTGTGTGTGTGTGTGTGTGTGTGTGTGTGTGTGTGTGTGTGTGTGTCGTGTATCTTTATAATGTATAATATAATAATAATAATAATATTATAAATATTAATAATAGCTTAGAAGAATGTAACTCTAAAATAAGGCTTAACATTTCCACGCGAGATAACCTGATCGAACGTAAGAAAGCATAATATGAATTATTCTCTAACTCTCTTTCTTCGGAATATGACGCCGTGCCACCATTCGGAAATGAAGGGAAATTCTGGGCTGTCAAGGAAATGAAGCAGGAAATGTGGATGGAAATGGAATGAATCGATGGACACAGAACAGGGTACATGATTCCTGATCTGTAACCGAGTGCCAGCCCTTCCCTGGAAAAAGCGGGACGCCATATCTTGAAACCTAACCATAGAATCGTCTTGAAAATAGTCTCAATATGTTTCCCAAACCCAAATTACTACGCTCACCAACCACTACATTTTTCAAACTATCCTAAGATAAGGATGAAAGCTATCGACGAAGAAGAGTTTATTTCATTTCGGATGGAAGAGGTTCCTTATTAGGGTACTTTTTTAATACTGCAAGATAAAAAAAAAAATATTTATTAATGTTAATTCATCCTAATCAGGCTTTAAGGTTTTGAAAAAATATCAATAGGTTTTTTATAAAAAAAAATCACTCAATTTGTCTGATTTCAAGAGGATCTGGATACCATTCAAGTTAATTTAAAGTCCTTTCTCTCTCCTCTCTCTCTCTCTCTTTCTTATCTACCTGTCTGTCATTCAGCGCTGAGAACTTCAATTTAAAGTTCTCTCTCTCTCTCTCTCTCTCTCTCTCTCTCTGCTTCGCGATTGGAATCCACTTAGCGATTTTTCCGGAAGCCTCAGCAGCAATCAAAGAGGATCGCAGGATTGAAACTTCACGGGCGGAGATCTTCATTTTTCACTAAATAAATTTACTTAGAGGGAGAGAATTGTTTTCTCCAGAATCTCCCACCCCCTAAAAAAGGGGGGCGGGGCAGGGGGCAGGGGGGCGGTGGTTGTTTCAATATTCAGCGGACGACTTTTCTATCAACTTTGACCGGTTCTTTCTAATTCCTGAGGAGCAACATAATTCTATGCGCGTTCATTTTTAAAAATATTTTTAATTAACAGTCAAATTTATGGTGTCTATTTGTTTTCATTTTCCTCTTGCTTATACATACATACATACATACTACCATACATACATGCATAGAACGATTTTTATGTCTAACGTAAGACCACGACTGCACATACATTCATACAGACATACATACATCCATACATACCCATACTGATTTTTTTTTTTTTCATTTATGCCTAACGACGAAGTCGAAATCAACATTAGTATTGACTTTACGACAAAGAAACAACCCCAACCCACAAAAAAAATTAAACTTAGTTTGACTCCTAAAGCAAAAAAAAACCAAAAAATAAAAAATTTAATTAAATTGAATTTGGGAAGCAGCCATAATAAATTCCAACGGTTTACTGGTGTGTTTTCCCCCTTTTCGTGTTATATCCACTTGCGCCTTATATTTTCAAAGTTACAAAAGGACCAGATCTGAAATATACTTCCTCGATCTGAGACACAAAATGATACGTCACATTTCCAAAATCTTCTGAGACGCAAAACGCTAATGTTTTGACGCGCAAAATTCATTCTCGTCTTCGAAGGTATTTGGGGACGAAAGTTTCATTCCCACAATATTAAACAGTTTGTTTGATCGGATGGAAGCGATACCCACATTTTCCTTTTTCTTTTATACTTCCTTATCTCCTGGACACACAAATACCCTTCAATTAAACCATTTTCTATTTATGGTACTAACGTTATAAAAAAAACTCCAATACCTTTTGTTTTTCTCCCTTAATTGAACATTTTAGGGACGTTGATATTACTTCCGACTTCTGTAAAAAAAAAATTAAAATTTCCTTTTTTTTTAATGTGATCATAATGGTGCGTTGTATTTCTTCGCTATTATACTGGGACATGAATCGCTCTAAAAATTTAATAATGGAAAGATCTGTCGTATATGAATATTTATAATGTTGGGGGTGAAAGATGCGACCCATGGATTCGAACCGTATCTCCTGACACATATCATTGGCTGTTGTTAGCACTTATTATAATCCTTGTATTCGCTTCCAGTAGCGGAACTTCACCCTCGAGGCACAACAGGAGAATGACATTGTACATCATATCCGCATTTCTCATGACGAGAAAGAAACAAGTAAAAAAAAATGAAAAAACTCATCTGAGTCAGCTGATATTGAAATAATGATTTATAACTTTATCACCTTTGAAAAAGAGAGGGAGGGAGGGAGATTCAAGTAGTTTACAATTTTTAAATCTTATTCAATTAAGAATGAGAATAAAATTTCATTATTCAACCTCACAAGAGTGCTCCGTTGGAGAGAGAGGAGAGAGAGAGAGAGAGAGAGAGAGAGAGAGAGAGAGAGAGAGAGAGAGAAATAAAGGAAGCAATATTAGGGACCGTCCAGAATGTTTGGGTCTTAGTGGGTATGAAGAGCTGAGGCCATATTTGCATTCTTAATTTCCTGGGAAAACTAAAGAGGTAAAAGACAGTAATGAGATTAGGAGCCCATAAAAACGCCGAAATATAGAAAGTAAGAAACTATATTTCAGAGACTGAAGAGAGAGACAGCAGTCTCTGCAATATAGTACGTATATACTGTCTATATTTCCTCGTTTTTATAGTCTCCTTTTATTACATAGAATTCTGTTGTAGCAGAATATATATATTATATATATATTATATATATATATATATATATATATGTATATATATATATATATATATATTATATATACATATATATATATATATATATATATAGATATATATATATATATATATATATGTGTGTGGTGGTGTGTGTGTGTTGGCGTGTGCGTGTGTGTTTGTATTAAAAGGTCATCGGACATTAAACGCATTGAAATCATAACACCGAGATGAATTAAATGAATTAAAGAAAACTGGTATTCTAATACAATTTACGCACTAGATAAACATGGCGAAGGAAATTATATAAAAAAAAATAAAAGATAAACGTTCGAGCTGGAAAATAAACTGAAATCATAAAATCAAGATAAATTAAAATAAATTCTACCGATACGTTAACCAGGATCAAATTCTGTAACGACGGAAGATGGAAAAACGAGAGATGCCTCTCGTAGCTGCTCTATTGCAAAAACCTCGACGACACAGCAGCAGGCAGCAGCTTCGGCGCCTCCTGAAGGAAGCGGATTTCGTCAAATCGAATTGTGAAATGTGGGAATGAGGTCGATCCTGTTGTCTGTTCCCGGGAATCGTAGTCCTTGATTCCCGCTGACATCCATAAATGAATTTCGGGTTCCATTCTTCCGCCTGGGCGGAACAATCGAATTTTCGCCCCCGAGATAATAAAGGTCTCATCGCCTCAGTGAGCCATTCGGAGATGTGGCTCCAGGGGCCTCTCTCTCTCTCTCTCTCTCTCTCTCTCTCTCTCTCTCTCTCTCTCTTATTTACGCGTATTGTCTTCTGCTGAAGATGCAAACAGCAATGACTTTTTATTCCCTTTTCATTGAATATTCGAGTCCTTCTCCAGAGATGGAATATGAGGCTCTCTCATCTCTCTCCTCTATCTCTCATCTCTTCTCTCTCTCGCTTCTCTCTTCTCTCTCTCTCTCTCTCTCTCTTCCCTAGTGTTTACACATAATATTAGTGACCGGCGGTACAAAAAACACACAATAACTATTCTCCCGTTGCGTTGAACATATGAGCCCTACTATAAAGGTTTAAGTCGCTCTCTCTCTCTCTCTCTCTCTCTCTCATTTACACATCTTATTTGTAGGTAATCACGTAAAAGGCACGAGTTTTGTCCTTGTTTGATGACACTGAAGATTAAAGTTATTTCCAAAGAACCTCGGAATAATGCGAATGTCACTCATATGTCTTCTCATGATATGAAAGAAAAAATTAAAATCAAAGACTTTAGTTCAATATTATTATACAACAATTTTGGCTACATTTACAATGAAAGGGCTTCTTGCCGGTTGGAAAAGGGATTGCTAAGTCTTTTCAATTCTTTTGATTAACTTTTGAATTAATAAACCATAAGTGGTTAAGTAAAAAAACATTTTTTTTTAATTGTTCGGTTTTCGAGTACCAAAGAACTGATATCTTTTCTATCGTTTGACTTTTGAAATAGATTAACCAGCGAGGTTAAAGTACAAAATAGTTATTTTCTTTAATGGTTCGTATTTGTTTACCAAAGAACTTACATCTATTCTAAGTTTTGACTTTTGAAATAGATTAACCAGCGAGGTTAAAGTACAAAATAATTATTTTTTCAAATGTTTCCTTTTTGTGCACCAAAGAACTGATATCTTTTCTAAGTTTTGACTTTTGAAATAGATAAACCATAGAGGTCTTTTTTTTTTTCATACCAAAGAACTGATACCTTTTCTGAGTTGTGACTTTTGAAATAGATTAACCAGAGAGGTTTAAGTACAAAATAATTTTTTTAAATGGTTAATTTTTGTGTACCAAAAAACTGATATCTTTTCTGAGGACTTCAGTTTCAAGATAAATCAAAAACATCATATCCCGAGTTTCCAATAAATCTCAAATTACCTCGAGTTTTCCCTTCATTATAAAGTACCACAATCGACTTACAAATGAGAATCCAGCAATTAACTCTAATATTCAAAACCGAGTTAAGCGTTAATAAGCTCAAATTATTAAGAGAACGGTTCTCGGAGGCAAAATCCCGAGACGTATACCAGTACTGCACCAGACCCGGTTTTCGATTGCTCGGGGAGTAAGCCTTCAAACTACTTTGTTATTGTTATTATTTTTTGTTCTTGTTTGGGAGGGGGGGTTGTAGAAAGGCCTAAAGAGGTCTGAAAAAAGTGTTTCGCGTTGAGTTAACGATACAGGAATTCTAGGAAAGGATATATATGATTTATTTATTAGAATGAAAATGTAAAAAATAAATACTGTGCATGTTGAACAGTACAAAAAAATTATTTCTAATAAAATACACCGTATTTATTTTAATTATCGTTTTGAAACAACGTGCTATTTGACCGTGGATTTTAGTGAGCGCCCCGATTAAGCTGGAGGTCGGATCACGCCTTGTTTAATTTTTGCCATGCCCCTAAGTTAGGTTGGGTTAGGTTAGGTTATATATATAAAAAATCCTAACAGTAATTTGGGGGTGGGAAACTAATGACATTATTTGCAAGAAGAATCTATGGTTAGTTTTAAAGATATGGCAGTCCTTGCTTCTCCAGAGGTCACGTTCGGTACCCGGTTCCAGATCGGGAATATGCGGCCCAGAAGCATATTCCCGAAATGTAACCGAGTACCGAGACCTTCCTGAAAAAAGCGGGACGCCATAACTTAAAAACTAACCATAGGATCTTCTTGGAAAATGTTCTCACCCAAATTACCTCAATATTCCTTCTTTGAACTAACCCCAACCTGACCTAAACCTAGGGCATGGTTAAAAAAAAAAAACCGGGGCTGTTGCAATACCAGTATACATCTCGGGAATTTGAGTTCGGGAATATGCTTCCCGGAATATGAAATCTTATTCCGGATATCAATTAATGTTTCCAGTCTGTCAATATCTGGATTCCAGAGGTGGAAGGAGTCTTCCGGCTAATTGGAAAAGCGGTTTATTGAATCTTTTCCGACGACTTTCGGTCTCAGATTAATCATAGCGATGCTTTATTTCCATTACTAGAGAAATTACTTTCTTTTTTTTTTTTTTTTTTTTTGGTGGGGGGCGTGTGTGTGTCGCGGGTGAGGAAGGACTTGACTTCCTTCTTAATTACAATTCTTTCCTTGTTCAAGTTGTTAGAGGAGTATTTTGCGCATAACGGAAATATATCAAATGAAATATCAGATTGCAACTGGACAAAACATCAACGGTTTAAATACGCATACATATGTTATATATATATATATATATATATATATATATATATATATATATATATATATATATATATATATATATTACATATGTATGCGTATTTACACCGTTGATTTTTAATATATTATATATATATATAAGTCTTATCACATTACCGTGATTCATATACATATATCGAACTACAAATGTCCTTTAATATCTAATTCGCTCTACCTCGGCAATTAATATAATTTCATATAATGCTTAACCGAGCATATATGAAAATATATTAATTTCAAAGGATATTTGTAGTTCGATATATATATATATATATATATATATATAGATATATATATATATATATATATATATATACCATATATAAGCAAAATACCACAGGAATAGTCAGAAATCCAAGCGCTTTTCGTCTTTACTCAGACATCGTCAAGGAGTTAACTCCTTGACGATGTCTGAGTAAAGACGAAAGCGCTTGGATTTCTGACTATTATTTTCCTGTGGTATTCGCTTATTTATGAAGTCACGTGCATCTACAGTGATTTTTTGTTTTTAAGTATTATATTATATATTATTATAGATAGATATATATATATATATATACTATAATAATTATATATATGTGTGTGTGTGTGTGTGTGTGTGTGTGTGTGTGTGTGTGTGTGTGTGTGTGTGTGTGTGTCATCTTTACTAATGTATAATATAATAATAATAATAATATTATAAATATTAATAATAGCTTAGAAGAATGTAACTCTAAAATAAGGCTTAACATTTCCACGCGAGATAACCTGATCGAACGTAAGAAAGCATAATATGAATTATTCTCTAACTCTCTTTCTTCGGAATATGACGCCGTGCCACCATTCGGAAATGAGGGAAAGGGAAATTCTGGGCTGTCAACAAGGAAATGAAGCAGGAAATGTGGATGGAAATGGAATGAATCGATGGACACAGAACAGGGTACATGATTCCTGATCTGTAACCGAGTGCCAGCCCTTCCCTGGAAAAAGCGGGACGCCATATCTTGAAACCTAACCATAGAATCGTCTTGAAAATAGTCTCAATAAGTTTCCCAAACCCAAATTACTACGCTCACCAACCACTACATTTTTTCAAACTATCCTAAGATAAGGATGAAAGCTATCGACGAAGAAGAGTTTATTTCATTCGGATGGAAGAGGTTCCTTATTAGGGTACTTTTTTTAATACTGCAAGATAAAAAAAAAATATTATTAATGTTAATTCATCCTAATCAGGCTTTAAGGTTTTGAAAAATATCAATAGGTTTTTATAAAAAAAAATCACTCAATTTGTCTGATTTCAAGAGGATCTGGATACCATTCAAGTTAATTTAAGTCCTTTCTCTCTCCTCTCTCTCTCTCTCTTTCTTATCTACCTGTCTGTCATTCAGCGTTGAGAACTTCAATTTAAAGTTCTCTCTCTCTCTCTCTCTCTCTCTCTCTCTCTGCTTCGCGATTGGAATCCACTTAGCGATTTTTCCGGAAGCCTTCAGCAGCAATCAAAGAGGATCGCAGGATTGAAACTTCACGGGCGGAGATCTTCATTTTTCACTAAATAAATTACTTAGAGGAGAGAATTGTTTTCTCCAGAATCTCCCACCCCCTAAAAAAAGGGGGGCGGGGGGCAGGGGGCAGGGGGCGGTGGTTGTTCCAATATTCAGCGGAGAGTTTTCTATCAACTTTGACCGGTTCTTTATAATTTCTGAGGTGCAACATAATTCTATGCGCGTTCATTTTTAATTTTTTTTTAATTAACAGTCAATTATGTGTCTATTTGTTTTCATTTTCTTGCTTATACATACATACATACATACATACATACATACATGCATAGAACGATTTTTTATGTCTAACGTAAGACACGACTGCACATACATTCATACAGACATACATACATCCATACATACCCATACTGATTTTTTTTTTTTTCATTTATGCCTAACGACGAAGTCGAAATCAACATTAGTATTGACTTTACAACAAAGAAACAACCCCAACCCACAAAAAAAATTAAACTTAGTTGACTCCTAAAGCAAAAAACCAAAAAATTTAATTAAATTGAATTTGGGAAGCAGCCATAATAAATTCCAACGGTTTACTGGTGTGTTTTCCCCCTTTTCGTGTTATATCCACTTGCGCCTTATATTTCAAAGTTACAAAAGGACCAGATCTGAAATATACTTCCTCGATCTGAGACACAAAATGATACGTCACATTTCCAAAATCTTCTGAGACGCAAAACGCTAATGTTTTGACGCGCAAAATTCATTCTCGTCTTCGAAGGTATTTGGGGACGAAAGTTTCATTCCCCACAATATTAAACAGTTTGTTTGATCGGATGGGGAAGCGATACCCACATTTTCCTTTTTCTTTTATACTTCCTTATCTCCTGGACACACAAATACCCTTCAATTAAACCATTTTCTATTTATGGTACTAACGTTATAAAAAAAAACTCCAATACCTTTTGTTTTTCTCCCTTAATTGAACATTTTAGGGACGTTGATATTACTTCCGACTTCTGTAAAAAAAAAATTAAAATTTCCTTTTTTTTAATGTGATCATAATGGTGCGTTGTATTTCTTCGCTATTATACTGGGAACATGAATCGCTCTAAAAATTTAATAATGGAAAGATCTGTCGTATATGATATTTATAATGTTGGGGGTGAAAGGATGCGACCCATGGATTCGAACCGTATCTCCTGACACATATCATTGGCTGTTGTTAGCACTTATTATAATCCTTGTATTCGCTTCCAGTAGCGGAACTTCACCCTCGAGGCACAACAGGAGAATGACATTGTACATCATATCCGCATTTCTCATGACGAGAAAGAAACAAGTAAAAAAAAATGAAAAAACTTCATCTGAGTCAGCTGATATTGAAATAATGATTTTATAACTTTATCACCTTTGAAAAAGAGAGGGAGGGAGGGAGATTCAAGTAGTTTACAATTTTTAAATCTTATTCAATTAAGAATGAGAATAAAATTTCATTATTCAACCTCACAAGAGTGCTCCGTTGGAGAGAGAGAGAGAGAGAGAGAGAGAGAGAGAGAGAGAGAGAGAGAGAGAGAGAGAGAAATAAAGGAAGCAATATTAGGGACCGTCAGATGTTTGTCTTAGTGGGTATGAAGAGCTGAGGCCATATTTGCATTCTTAATTTCCTGGGAAAACTAAAGAGGTAAAAGACAGTAATGAGATTAGGAGCCCATAAAAACGCCGAAATATAGAAAGTAAGAACTATATTTCAGAGACTGAAGAGAGAGACAGCAGTCTCTGCAATATAGTACGTATATACTGTCTATATTTCCTCGTTTTTATAGTCTCCTTTTATTACATAGAATTCTGTTGTAGCAGAATATATATATATATATATATATATATATATATATATATATATATATATATATATATATATTATATATACATATATATATATATATATACATATATATATATATATATATATATATATATATATATATATATATATATGTGTGGTGTGTGTGTGTGTGTGTGTGCGTGTGCGTGTGTGTTTGTATTAAAAGGTCATCGGACATTAAACGCATTGAAATCATAACACCGAGATGAATTAAATGAATTAAAGAAAACTGGTATTCTAATACAAATTTACGCACTAGATAAACATGGCGAAGGAAATTATATAAAAAAAAATAAAAAGATAAACGTTCGAGCTGGAAAATAAACTGAAATCATAAAATCAAGATAAATTAAAATAAATTCTACCGATACGTTTCACCAGGATCAAATTCTGTAACGACGGAAGATGGAAAAACGAGAGATGCCTCTCGTAGCTGCTCTATTGCAAAAACCTCGACGACACAGCAGCAGGCAGCAGCTTCGGCGCCTGGGGGGCCTGAAGGAAGCGGATTTCGTCAAATCGAATTGTGAAATGTGGGAATGAGGTCGATCCTGTTGTCTGTTCCCGGGAATCGTAGTCCTTGATTCCGCTGACATCCATAAATGAATTTCGGGTTCCATTCTTCCGCTGGGCGGAACAATCGAATTTTTCGCCCCGAGATAATAAAGGTCTCATCGCCTCAGTGAGCCATTCGGAGATGTGGCTCCAGGGGCCTCTCTCTCTATCTCTCTCTCTCTCTCTCTCTCTCTCTATCTCTCTCTCTCTTATTTACGCGTATTGTCTTCTGCTGAAGATGCAAACAGCAATGACTTTTTATTCCCTTTTCATTGAATATTCGAGTCCTTCTCCAGAGATGGAATATGAGGCTCTCTCTCTCTCTCTCTCTCTCTCTCTCTCTCTCTCTCTCTCTCTCTCTCTTCCCTAGTGTTTACACAATAAATATTTAGTGACCGGCGGTACAAAAAACACACAATAACTATTCTCCCGTTGCGTTGAACATATGAGCCCTACTATAAAGGTTTTAAGTCGCTCTCTCTCTCTCTCTCTCTCTCTCTCATTTACACATTATTTGTAGGTAATCACGTAAAGGCACGAGTTTTGTCCTTGTTTGATGACACTGAAGATTAAAGTTATTTCCAAAGAACCTCGGAATAATGCGAATGTCACTCATATGTCTTCTCATGATATGAAAGAAAAAATTAAAATCAAAGACTTTAGTTCAATATTATTATACAACAATTTTGGCTACATTTACAATGAAAGGGCTTCTTGCCGGTTGGAAAAGGGATTGCTAGTCTTTTCAATTCTTTTGATTAACTTTTGAATTAATAAACCATAAGTGGTTAAGTAAAAAAACATTTTTTTTAATTGTTCGGTTTTCGAGTACCAAAGAACTGATATCTTTTCTATCGTTTGACTTTTGAAATAGATTAACCAGCGAGGTTAAAGTACAAAATAGTTATTTTCTTTAATGGTTCGTATTTGTTTACCAAAGAACTTACATCTATTCTAAGTTTTGACTTTTGAAATAGATTAACCAGCGAGGTTAAAGTACAAAATAATTATTTTTTCAAATGTTTCCTTTTTGTGCACCACCAAAGAACTGATATCTTTCTAAGTTTTGACTTTTGAAATAGATAAACATAGAGGTCTTTTTTTTTTTTCATACAAAGAACTGATACCTTTTCTGAGTTGTGACTTTTTGAAATAGATTAACCAGAGATGGTTTAAGTACAAAAATTTTTTTAAAATTGGTAATTTTTTTTAAATGGTTAATTTTTGTGTACCAAAAAACTGATATCTTTTCTGAGGACTTCAGTTTCAAGATAAATCAAAAACATCATATCCCGAGTTTCCAATAAATCTCAAATTACCTCGAGTTTTCCCTTCATTATAAAGTACCACAATCGACTTACAAATGAGAATCCAGCAATTAACTCTAATATTCAAAACCGAGTTAAGCGATTAATAAGCTCAAATTATTAAGAGAACGGTTCTCGGAGGCAAAATCCCGAGACGTATACCAGTATCTGCACCAGACCCGGTTTTCGATTGCTCGGGGAGTAAGCCTTCAAACTACTTTGTTATGTTATTATTTTTGTTCTTGTTTGGGAGGGGGGGAGGTGTAGAAAGGCCTAAAGTGGTCTGAAAAAGTGGTTTCGCGTTGAGTTAACGATACAGGAATTTCTAGGAAAGGATATATATGATTTATTTATTAGAAATGAAAATGTAAAAAAATAAATACTGTGCATGTTTGAACAGTACAAAAAAATTATTTCTAATAAAATACACCGTATTTATTTTAATTATCGTTTTTGAAACAACGTGTTATTTGACCGTGGATTTTAGTGAGCGCCCCGATTAAGCTGGAGGTCGGATCACGCCTTGTTTAATTTTTGCCATGCCCCTAAGTTAGGTTGGGTTAGGTTAGGTTATATATATAAAAAATCCTAACAGTAATTTGGGGGTGGGAAACTAATGACATTATTTGCAAGAAGAATCTATGGTTAGTTTTAAAGATATGGCGTCTTGCTTCTCCAGAGCACGTTCGGTACCCGGTTCCAGATCGGGAATATGCGGCCCAGAAGCATATTCCCGAAATGTAACCAGAGTACCGAGACCTTCCCTGAAAAAAAGCGGGACGCCATAACTTAAAAACTAACCATAGGATCTTCTTGGAAAATGTTCTCACCCAAATTACCTCAATATTCCTTCTTTGAACTAACCCAACCTGACCTAACCTAGGGGCATGGTTAAAAAAAAAAAAACCGGGGCTGTTGCAATACCAGTATACATCTCGGGAATTTGCGTTCGGGAATATGCTTCCCGGAATATGAAATCTTATTCCGGATATCAATTAATGTTTCCAGTCTGTCAATATCTGGATTCCCAGAGGTGGAAGGAGTCTTCCGGCTAATTGGAAAAGCGGTTTATTGAATCTTTTCCGACGACTTTCGGGTCTCAGATTAATCATAGCGATGCTTTATTTCCATTACTAGAGAAATTACTTTCTTTTTTTTTTTTTTTTTTTTTTTTTTTTTGGTGGGGGCGTGTGTGTGTCGCGGTGAGGAAGGACTTGACTTCCTTCTTAATTACAATTCTTTCCTTGTTCAAGTTGTTAGAGGAGTATTTTGCGCATAACGTGAAAATATATCAAAATGAAATATCAGATTGCAACTGGACAAAACATCAACGGTTTAAATACGCATACATATGTTATATATATATATATATATATATATATATATATATATATATATATATATATATATATAATATTACACATGTATGCGTATTTACACCGTTTGATTTTAATATATTATATAATATATTAAGTCTTATCACATTACCGTGATTCATATACATATATCGAACTACAAATGTCCTTTAATATCTAATTCGCTCTACCTCGGAATTAATATAATTTCATATATGCTTAACCGAGCATATATGAAAATATATTAATTTCAAAGGATATTTGTAGTTCGATATATATATATATATATTATATATATATATATATATATATATATATATATATATATATATATTATAAGCAAATACCACAGGAAAATAATAGTCAGAAATCCAAGCGCTTTCGTCTTTACTCAGACATCGTCAAGGAGTTAACTCCTTGACGATGTCTGAGTAAAGACGAAAGCGCTTGGATTCTGACTATTATTTTCCTGTGGTATTCGCTATTTATGAAGTCACGTGCATCTACAGTGATTTTTTAAGTATATATATATATATATATATATATATATATATATATATATATATGTGTGTGTGTGTGTGTGTGTGTGTGTGTGTGTGTGTCATCTTTACTAATGTATAATATAATAATAATAATAATATTATAAATATTATAATAGCTTAGAAGAATGTAACTCTAAAATAAGGCTTAACATTTCCACGCGAGATAACCTGATCGAACGTAAGAAAGCATAATATGAATTATTCTCTAACTCTCTTTCTTCGGAATATGACGCCGTGCCACCATTCGGAAATGAAGGGAAATTCTGGGCTGTCAAGGAAATGAAGCAGGAAATGTGGATGGAAATGGAATGAATCGATGGACACAGAACAGGGTACATGATTCCTGATCTGTAACCGAGTGCCAGCCCTTCCCTGGAAAAAGCGGGACGCCATATCTTGAAACCTAACCATAGAATCGTCTTGAAAATAGTCTCAATATGTTTCCCAAACCCAAATTACTACGCTCACCAACCACTACATTTTTCAAACTATCCTAAGATAAGGATGAAAGCTATCGACGAAGAAGAGTTTATTCCATCTTCGGATGGAAGAGGTTCCTTATTAGGGGGCGGGTACTTTTGTTTTTAATACTGCAAGATAAAAAAAAAAAAAATATTATTAATGAATTAATTCAATCCTAATCAGGCTTTAAGGTTTTGAAAAAAAATATCAATAGGTTTTTTATAAAAAAAAATCACTCAATTTGTCTGATTTCAAGAGGACGGATACCATTCAAGTTAATTTAAAGTCCTTTCTCTCTCCTCTCTCTCTCTCTCTTTCTTATCTACCTGTCTGTCATTCAGCGCTGAGAACTTCAATTTAAAGTTCTCTCTCTCTCTCTCTCTCTCTCTCTCTCTCTGCTTCGCGATTGGAATCCACTTAGCGATTTTTCCGGAAGCCTTCAGCAGCAATCAAAGAGGATCGCAGGATTGAAACTTCACGGGCGGAGATCTTCATTTTTCACTAAATAAATTTACTTAGAGGGAGAGAATTGTTTTCTCCAGAATCTCCCACCCCCTAAAATAAAAAAGGGGGGCGGGGGGCAGGGGGCAGGGGGGCGGTGGTTGTTCCAATATTCAGCGGAGAGTTTATTTTCTATCAACTTTGACCGGTTCTTTCTAATTTCTGAGGTGCAACATAATTCTATGCGCGTTCATTTTTAAATTTTTTTTTAATTAACAGTCAATTATGTGTCTATTTGTTTTCATTTTCTTGCTTATACATACATACATACATACATACATACATACATGCATAGAACGATTTTTTATGTCTAACGTAAGACACGACTGCACATACATTCATACAGACATCATACATCCATACATACCCATACTGATTTTTTTTTTTTTTCATTTTTTATGCCAACGACGAAGTCGAAAATCAACATTAGTATTGACTTTACAACAAAGAAACACCCCAACCCACAAAAAAAATTAAACTTAGTTGACTCCTAAAGCAAAAAACCAAAAAATTTAATTAAATTGAATTTGGGAAGCAGCCATAATAAATTCCAACGGTTTACTGGTGTGTTTTCCCCCTTTTCGTGTTATATCCACTTGCGCCTTATATTTTCAAAGTTACAAAAGGACCAGATCTGAAATATACTTCCTCGATCTGAGACACAAAATGATACGTCACATTTCCAAAATCTTCTGAGACGCAAAACGCTAATTTTTTTGACGCGCGAAATTCATTCCGCGTCTTCGAAGGTATTTGGGGACGAAAGTTTCATTCCCACAATGTTAAACAGTTTGTTTGATCGGATGGAAGCGATACCCACATTTTCCTTTTTCTTTTATACTTCCTTATCTCCTGGACACACAAATACCCTTCAATTAAACCATTTTCTATTTATGGTAACTAACGTTATAAAAAAACTCCAATACTTTTGTTTTTCTCCCTTAATTGAACATTTTAGGGACGTTGATATTACTTCCGACTTCTGTAAAAAAAAAATTAAAATTTCCTTTTTTTTTAATGTGATCATAATGGTGCGTTGTATTTCTTCGCTATTATACTGGGACATGAATCGCTCTAAAAATTTAATAATGGAAAGATCTGTCGTATATGAATATGTATAAAGTTGGGGGTGAAAGATGCGACCCATGGATTCGAACCGTATCTCCTGACACATATCATTGGCTGTTGTTAGCACTTATTATAATCCTTGTATTCGCTTCCAGTAGCGGAACTTCACCCTCGAGGCACAAACAGGAGAATGACATTGTCATCATATCCGCATTTCTCATGACGAGAAAGAAACAAGTAAAAAAAAATGAAAAAACTTCATCTGAGTCAGCTGATATTGAAATAATGATTTTATAACTTTATCACCTTTGAAAAAGAGAGGGAGGGAGGGAGATTCAAGTAGTTTACAATTTTTAAATCTTATTCAATTAAGAATGAGAATAAAATTTCATTATTCAACCTCACAAGAGTGCTCCGTTGGAGAGATGAGAGAAGAGAGAGAGGAGAGAGAGAGAGAGGAGAGAGAGAGAGAGAGAGAGAGAAATAAAGGAAGCAATATTAGGGACCGTCAGATGTTTGTCTTACGTGGGTTTATGAAGAGCTGAGGCCATATTTGCATTCTTAATTTCTGGGAAAACTAAAGAGGTAAAAGACAGTAATGAGATTAGGAGCCCATAAAAACGCCGAAATATAGAAAGTAAGAACTATATTTCAGAGACTGAAGAGAGAGACAGCAGTCTCTGCAATATAGTACGTATATACTGTCTATATTTCCTCGTTTTTATAGTCTCCTTTTATTACATAGAATTCTGTTGTAGCAGAATTATATATATATATATATAATATATAGTAATATATATATATATATATATATATATATATATATATATATATATATATATTATATATATATATATAATTATTAATATACATATATAATATATACATATATATATATAATATATATATATATATATATATATATATATATATATATAGTGTGTGTGTGTGTGTGTGTGTGCGTGTGCGTGCGTGTTTTGTATTAAAAGGTCATCGGACATTAAACGCCATTGAAATCATAACACCGAGATGAATTAAATGAATTAAAGAAAAACTGGTATTCTAATACAATTTACGCACTAGATAAACATGGCGAAGGAAATTATATAAAAAAAAAATAAAAGATAAACGTTCGAGCTGGAAAATAAACTGAAATCATAAATCAAGATAAATTAAAATAAATTCTACCGATACGTTAACCAGGATCAAATTCTGTAACGACGGAAGATGGAAAAAAACGAGAGATGCCTCTCGTAGCTGCTCTATTGCAAAAACCTCGACGACACAGCAGCAGGCAGCAGCTTCGGCGCCTCCTGAGGAAGCGGATTTCGTCAAATCGAATTGTGAAATGTGGGAATGAGGTCGATCCTGTTGTCTGTTCCCGGGAATCGTAGTCCTTGATTCCCGCTGACATCCATAAATGAATTTCGGGTTCCATTCTTCCGCCTGGGCGGAACAATCGAATTTTCGCCACCCCGAGATAATAAAGGTCTCATCGCCTCAGTGAGCCATTCGGAGATGTGGCTCCAGGGGCCTCTCTCTCTCTCTCTCTCTCTCTCTCTCTCTCTCTCTCTCTCTCTCTCTCTCTCTCTTATTTACGCGTATTGTCTTCTGCTGAAGATGCAAACAGCAATGACTTTTTATTCCCTTTTCATTGAATATTCGAGTCCTTCTCCAGAGATGGAATATGAGGCTCTCTCTCTCTCTCTCTCTCTCTCTCTCATCTCTCTCTCTCTCTCTCTCTCTCCCTACCCCTGTGTTTACACATTAATATTAGTGACCGGCGGTACAAAAACACACAATAACTATTCTCCCGTTGCGTTGAACATATGAGCCCTACTATAAAGGTTTAAGTCTCTCTCTCTCTCTCTCTCTCTCTCTCTCTCTCTCTCTCTCTCTCTCTCTCTCATTTACACATCTTATTTGTAGGTAATCACGTAAAAGGCACGAGTTTTGTCCTTGTTTGATGACACTGAAGATTAAAGTTATTTCCAAAGAACCTCGGAATAATGCGAATTTCACTCATATGTCTTCTCATGATATGAAAGAAAAAATTAAAATCAAAGACTTTAGTTCAATATATATACAACAATTTTGGCTACATTTACAATGAAAGGGCTTCTTGCCGGTTGGAAAAGGGATTGCTAAGTCTTTCAATTCTTTTGATTAACTTTTGAATTAATAAACCATAAGTGGTTAAGTAAAAAAACATTTTTTTTTAATTGTTCGGTTTTCGAGTACCAAAGAACTGATATCTTTTCTATCGTTTGACTTTTGAAATAGATTAACCAGCGAGGTTAAAGTACAAAATAGTTATTTTCTTTAATGGTTCGTATTTGTTTACCAAAGAACTTACATCTATTCTAAGTTTTGACTTTTGAAATAGATTAACCAGCGAGGTTAAAGTATAACAAAATAATTATTTTTTCAAAATGTTTCCTTTTGTGCACCAAAGAACTGATATCTTTTCTAAGTTTTGACTTTTGAAATAGATAAACCATAGAGGTCTTTTTTTTTTTCATACCAAAGAACTGATACCTTTTCTGAGTTTGCCTTTTGAAACTGAGATTAACCAGAGAGGTTTAAGTACAAAATAATTTTTTTAAATGGTTAATTTTTGTGTACCAAAAAACTGATATCTTTTCTGAGGACTTCAGTTTCAAGATAAATCAAAAACATCATATCCCGAGTTTCCAATAAATCTCAAATTACCTCGAGTTTTCCCTTCATTATAAGTACCACAATCGACTTACAAATGAGAATCCAGCAATTAACTCTAATATTCAAAACCGAGTTAAGCGATTAATAAGCTCAAATTATTAAGAGAACGGTTCTCGGAGGCAAAATCCCGAGACGTATACCAGTACTGCACCAGACCCGGTTTTCGATTGCTCGGGGAGTAAGCCTTCAAACTACTTTGTTATTGTTATTATTTTTGTTCTTGTTTGGGAGGGGGGGAGGTGTAGAAAGGCCTAAAGTGGTCTGAAAAAAGTGTTTCGCGTTGAGTTAACGATACAGGAATTCTAGGAAAGGATATATATGATTTATTTATTAGAATGAAAATGTAAAAAATAAATACTGTGCATGTTGAACAGTACAAAAAAATTATTTCTAATAAAATACACCGTATTTATTTTTAATTATCGTTTTTGAAACAACGTGTTATTTGACCGTGGTGGATTTTAGTGAGCGCCCCGATTAAGCTGGAGGTCGGATCACGCCTTGTTTAATTTTTGCCATGCCCCTAAGTTAGGTTGGGTTAGGTTAGGTTATATATATAAAAAATCCTAACAGTAATTTGGGGGTGGGAAACTAATGACATTATTTGCAAGAAGAATCTATGGTTAGTTTAAAGATATGGCGTCTTGCTTCTCCAGAGCACGTTCGGTACCCGGTTCCAGAATCGGGAATATGCGGCCCAGAAGCATATTCCCGAAATGTAACCGAGTACCGAGACCTTCCCTGAAAAAAGCGGGACGCCATAACTTAAAAACTAACCATAGGATCTTCTTGGAAAATGTTCTCACCCAAAATTACCTCAATATTCCTTCTTGAACTAACCCAACTGACCTAACCTAGGGGCATGGTTAAAAAAAAAAAAAAACCGGGGCTGTTTGCAATACCAGTATACATCTCGGGAATTTGGCGTTCGGGAATATGCTTCCCGGAATATGAAATCTTATTCCGGATATCAATTAATTGTTTCCAGTCTGTCAATATCTGGATTCCCAGAGGTGGAAGGAGTCTTCCGGCTAATTGGAAAAGCGTTTATTGAATCTTTTCCGACGACTTTCGGGGTCTCAGATTAATCATAGCGATGCTTTATTTCCATTACTAGAGAACTTACTTTCTTTTTGTTTTTTTTTTTTTTTTTTGGTGGCGTGTGTGTGTCGCGGGTGAGGAAGGACTTGACTTCCTTCTTAATTACAATTCTTTCCTTGTTCAAGTTGTTAGAGGAGTATTTTGCGCATAACGGAAATATATCAAATGAAATATCAGATTGCAACTGGACAAAACATCAACGGTTTTTTAAATACGCATACATATGTTATATATATATATATATATATATATATATATATATATATATATATATATTAGAGGTGTATTGGATATCCGCATCCGCATCCGCATCCGCAGATTATCCGCATTTTTTAGAAACTCCGCATCCGCATTCACATCCGTATTGACAAGTTTTCAACATCTGCATACACATCCACATCCTCATTGGCAGCACATGCAACATCCGCATCCGCATCCGCATCCGCAGTTGGAGAATGCGGATATGCGGATGTCACCCCCTACTCAGTGTTCAATAGTCCATAATCCATATACTCATACATTGCAGGTAACTTTAGAGGTTGTTTTTCTAAATTTGGCTTTTTCATTTACTTATTCAGAATACATGATGCACATTACAAGATATAATTAACTCAGTTACAGTATACCTGTTTTATAGCATTTTGTTTTAGCAACTTCATCATGTCACTCATAGCAGTTGTTGATCATAAAGGTATTGTGTTTATTTTGGAAATCTCTCTCTCCCCCCCCCCCCTCTCTCTCTCTCTCTCTCTCTCTCTCTCTCTCTCTCTCTGAAAGCAAAGATTGGCTTTGAGTTTTGTCACTCTTATACAGTGAGTATGAAATAACCTTTTGCCAAAACAACGACAAACGTTTGTGTACTGCTTGATTTCGTCTATCACAAGCAAATATATCGAAATTACTTGGACCTACATAAAATCCGCATCCGCATCCGCATCCGCGAGGGTATGGCCATCAAATATCCGCATTTGCATCCGCATCCGCATTTTTCATTTTTTGATATATGTGTCCGCATCGCATCCACAAATTTTAAAAAGTTGATATCCGCATCCGCATCCGCAAATCAAATTTTCAGACATCCGATACACCTCTAATATATATATATATATATATATATATATATATATATATATATATATATATATATATATATATTACATATGTATGCGTATTTACACCGTTGATTTTTAATATATTATATATATATATATAAGTCTTATCACATTACCGTGATTCATATACATATATCGAACTACCAAATGTCCTTTAATATCTAATTCGCTCTACCTCGGAATTAATATAACCTTTCATATATGCTTAACCGAGCATATATGAAAATATATTAATTTCAAAGGATATTTGTAGTTCGATATATATATATATATATATATATATATATATATATATATATAGTTATATATATATATAATAAGCAAATACCACAGGAAAATAATAGTCAGAAATCCAAGCGCTTTCGTCTTTACTCAGACATCGTCAAGGAGTTAACTCCTTGACGATGTGAGTAAAGACGAAAGCGCTTGGATTTCTGACTATATTATTTTCCTGTGGTATTCGCTTATTTATGAAGTCACGTGCATCTACAGTGATTTTTTAAGTATATATATATATATAGATATATATATATATATATATATATATATATATATATATATATATGTGTGTGTGTGTGTGTGTGTGTGTGTGTGTGTGTGTGTGTGTGCATCTTTACTAATGTATAATATAATAATAATAATATTATAAATATTAATAATAGCTTAGAAGAATGTAACTCTAAAATAAGGCTTAACATTTCCACGCGAGATAACCTGATCGAACGTAAGAAAGCATAATATGAATTATTCTCTAACTCTCTTTCTTCGGAATATGACGCCGTGCCACCATTCGGAAATGAATGAAGGGAAATTCTGGGCTGTTCAAGGAAATGAAGCAGGAAATGTGGATGGAAATGGAATGAATCGATGGACACAGAACAGGTACATGATTCCTGATCTGTAACCGAGTGCCAGCCCTTCCCTGGAAAAAGCGGGAACGCCATATCTTGAAACCTAACCATAGAATCGTCTTGAACAAAATAGTCTCAATATGTTTCCCAAACCCAAATTACTACGCTTCTCACCAACCACTACATTTTTCAAACTATCCTAAGATAAGGATGAAAGCTATCGACGAAGAAGAGTTTATTTTCATTTCGGATGGAAGAAAGGAGGTTCCTTATTAGGGTACTTTTTTAATACTGCAAGATAAAAAAAAAAATATTTATTAATGTTATCATCTAATCAGGCTTTAAGGTTTTGAAAAAAAATATTCAATAGGTTTTTTATAAAAAAAAATCACTCAATTTGTCTGATTTCAAGAGGATCTGGATACCATTCAAGTTAATTTAAAGTCCTTTCTCCTCTCCTCTCTCTCTCTCTCTTCTTTCTTATCTACCTGTCTGTCATTCAGTTCGTTGAGAACTTCAATTTTTAAAGTCTCTCTCTCTCTCTCTCTCTCTCTCTCTCTGCTTCGCGATTGGAAATCCACTTAGCGATTTTTCCGGAGCCTTCAGCAGCAATCAAAGAGGATCGCAGGATTGAAACTTCACGGGCGGAGATCTTCATTTTTCACTAAATAAATTTACTTAGAGGGAGAGAATTGTTTTCTCCAGAATCTCCCACCCCCTAAAAAAGGGGGGCGGGGGCAGGGGGCAGGGGGCGGTGGTTGTTCAATATTCAGCGGGAGAGTTTTCTATCAACTTTGACCGGTTCTTTATAATTTCTGAGGTGCAACATATTCTATGCGCGTTCATTTTTAATTTTTTTTTAATTAACAGTCAATTATGTGTCTATTGTTTTCATTTTCTTGCTTATACATACATACATACATACATACATACATATACATGCATAGAACGATTTTTTATGTCTAACGTAAGACAACGACTGCACATACATTCATACAGACATACATACATCCATACATACCCATACTGATTTTTTTTTTTTGTTTTTTTTTTTTTCATTTATGCCTAACGACGAAGTCGAAATCAACATTAGTATTGACTTTACAACAAGAAAAAGAAACAACCCCAACCCACAAAAAAAAAAAAAAAAAATTAAACTTAGTTGACTCCTAAAGCAAAAAACCAAAAAATTTAATTAAATTGAATTTGGGAAGCAGCCATAATAAATTCCAACGGTTTACTGGTGTGTTTTGTGTTTTCGTGTTATATCCACTTGCGCCTTATAATTTTCAAAAGTTACACAAAGGACCAGATCTGAAATATACTTCCTCGATCTGAGACACAAAATCCCCGATATCGTCACATTTCCAAAATCTCTGAGCGACGCACGCTATTTGTGACGCACGCGCAAAATTCATACTCGTCTTCGAAGGTATTTGGGGGACGAAAGTTTCATTCCCACAATATTAAACAGTTTTGTTTGATCGGATGGAAGCGATACCCACATTTCCTTTTTCTTTATACTTCCTTATCTCCTGGACACACAAATACCCTTCAATTAAACATTTTCTATTTATGGTACTAACTTATAAAAAAACTCCAATACCTTTTGTTTTTCTCCCTTAATTGAACATTTTAGGGACGTTGATATTACTTCCGACTTCTGTAAAAAAAAAATTTAAAATTCCTTTTTTTTTAATGTGATCATAATGGTGCGTTGTATTTCTTCGCTATTATACTGGGACATGAATCGCTCTAAAAATTTAATAATGGAAAGATCTGTCGTATATGAATATTTATAATGTTGGGGGTGAAAGATGCGACCCATGGGATTCGAACCGTATCTCCTGACACATATCATTGGCTGTGTTAGCACTTATTATATCCTTGTATTCGCTTCCAGTAGCGGAACTTCACCCTCGAGGCACAACAGGGAGAGAATGACTTGTACATCATATCCGCATTTCTCATGACGAGAAAGAAACAAAAAGTAAAAAAAAATGAAAAAACTTCATCTGAGTCAGCTGATATTGAAATAATGATTTTATAACTTTATCACCTTTGAAAAAGAGAGGGAGGGAGGGAGATTCAAGTAGTTTACAATTTTTAAATCTTATTCAATTAAGAATGAGAATAAAATTTCATTATTCAACCTCACAAGAGTGCTCCGTTGGAGAGAGAGAGAGAGAGAGGGAGAGAGAGATGAGAGAGAGGAGAGAGAGAGAGAGAGAGAGAGAGAGAATAAATGGAAGCAATATTAGGGACCGTCCAGATCAGATTTGTCTTAGTGGGTATGAAGAGCTGAGGCCATATTTGCATTATTAATCCTGGGAAAACTAAAGAGGTAAAAGACAGTAATGAGATTAGGAGCCCATAAAAACGCCGAAATATAGAAAGTAAGAAACTATATTTCAGAGACTGAAGAGAGAGACAGCAGTCTCGCAATATAGTACGTATATACTGTCTATATTTCCTCGTTTTTATAGTCTCCTTTTATTACATAGAATTCTGTTGTAGCAGAATATATATATATATATATATATATATATATATATATATATATATATATATATATATATATATATATAATATATTATATATATATATACATATACATATATATATATATATATATATATATATATATATATATATATATATATATGTGTGTGTGTGTGTGTGTGCGTGTGCGTGTGTGTTTGTATTAAAAGGTCATCGGACATTAAACGCATTGAAATCATAACACCGAGATGAATTAAATGAATTAAAGAAAACTGGTATTCTAATACAATTTACGCACTAGATAAACATGGCGAAGGAAATTATATAAAAAAAAATAAAAGATAAACGTTCGAGCTGGAAAATAACTGAAATCATAAAATCAAGATAAATTAAAATAAATTCTACCGATACGTTAACCAGGATCAAATTCTGTAAACGACGGAAGATGGAAAAAAAAAAAACGAGAGATGCCTCTCGTAGCTGCTCTATTGCAAAAACCTCGACGACACAGCAGCAGGCAGCAGCTTCGGCGCCTCCTGAAGGAAGCGGATTTCGTCAAATCGAATTGTGAAATGTGGGAATGAGGTCGATCCTGTTGTCTGTTCCCGGGAATCGTAGTCCTTGATTCCCGCTGATCATCCATAAATGAATTTCGGGTTCCATTCTTCCGCCTGGGCGGAACAATCGAATTTTCGCCCCCGAGAGAATAAAGGTCTCATCGCCTCCAGTGAGCCATTCGGAGATGTGGCTCCAGGGGCCTCTCTCTCTCTCTTCTCTCTCTCTCTCTCTCTCTCTCTCTCATCTTATTTAGCGTGTTGTCTTCTGCTGAAGATGCAAACAGCAATGACTTTTTATTCCCTTTTCATTGAATATTCGAGTCCTTCTCCAGAGATGGAATATGAGGCTCTCTCTCTCTCTCTCTCTCTCTCTCTCTCTCTCTCTCTCTCTCTCTCTCTCTCTCCCAGTGTTTACACATAATATTAGTGACCGGCGGTACAAAAAACACACAATAACTATTCTCCCGTTGCGTTGAACATATGAGCCCTACTATAAAGGTTAAGTCGCTCTCTCTCTCTCTCTCTCATCTCTCTCTCTCTCTCTCTCTCTCATTTACACATCTTATTTGTAGGTAATCAGTAAAAGGCACGATTTGTTTTTGTCCTTGTTTGATGACACTGAAGATTAAAGTTATTTCCAAAGAACCTCGGAATAATGCGAATGTCACTCATATTGTCTTCTCATGATATGAAAGAAAAAATTAAAATCAAAGACTTTAGTTCAATATTATTATACAACAATTTTGGCTACATTTACAATGAAAGGGCTTCTTGCCGGTTGGAAAAGGGATTGCTAAGTCTTTTCAATTCTTTTGATTAACTTTTGAATTAATAAACCATAAGTGGTTAAGTAAAAAAACATTTTTTTTTTTTTTATTTTTTTTTTAATTGTTCGGTTTTCGAGTACCAAAGAACTGATATCTTTTCTATCGTTTGACTTTTGAAATAGATTAACCAGCGAGGTTAAAGTACAAAATAGTTATTTTCTTTAATGGTTCGTATTTGTTTACCAAAGAACTTACATCTATTCTAAGTTTGACTTTGAAATAGATTAACCAGCGAGGTTAAAGTACAAAATAATTATTTTTTCAAATGTTTCCTTTTTGTGCACCAAAGAACTGATATCTTTTCTAAGTTTTGACTTTTGAAATAGATAAACCATAGAGGTCTTTTTTTTTTTCATACCAAAGAACTGATACCTTTTCTGAGTTGTGACTTTTGAAATAGATTAACCAGAGAGGTTTAAGTACAAAATAATTTTTTTAAATGGTTAATTTTTGTGTACCAAAAAAACTGATATCTTTTTGAGGACTTCAGTTTCAAGATAAATCAAAAACATCATATCCCGAGTTTCCAATAAATCTCAAATTACCTCGAGTTTTCCCTTCATTATAAAGTACCACAATCGACTTACAAATGAGAATCCAGCAATTAACTCTAATATTCAAAACCGAGTTAAGCGATTAATAAGCTCAAATTATTAAGAGAACGGTTCTCGGAGGCAAAATCCCGAGACGTATACCAGTACTGCACCAGACCCGGTTTTCGATTGCTCGGGGAGTAAGCCTTCAAACTACTTTGTTATTGTTATTATTTTTGTTCTTGTTTGGGAGGGGGGGAGGTGTAGAAAGGCCTAAAGTGGTCTGAAAAAAGTGTTTCGCGTTGAGTTAACGATACAGGAATTCTAGGAAAGGATATATATGATTTATTTATTAGAATGAAAATGTAAAAAATAAATACTGTGCATGTTGAACAGTACAAAAAAATTATTTCTAATAAAATACACCGTATTTATTTTAATTATCGTTTTTGAAACAACGTGTTATTTGACCGTGGATTTTAGTGAGCGCCCCGATTAAGCTGGAGGTCGGATCACGCCTTGTTTAATTTTTGCCATGCCCTAAGTTGTTTAGGTTGGGTTAGGTTAGGTTATATATATAAAAAATCCTAACAGTAATTTGGGGGTGGGAAACTAATGACATTATTTGCAAGAAGAATCTATGGTTAGTTTTAAAGATATGGCGTCTTGCTTCTCCAGAGCACGTTCGGTACCCGGTTCCAGATCGGGAATATGCGGCCCAGAAGCATATTCCCGAAATGTAACCGAGTACCGAGACCTTCCCTGAAAAAAGCGGGACGCCATAACTTAAAAACTAACCATAGGATCTTCTTGGAAAATGTTCTCACCCAAATTACCTCAATATTCCTTCTTTGAACTAACCCAACCTGACCTAACCTAGGGGCAGGTCGGTTAAAAAAAAAAAAACCGGGGCTGTTGCAATACCAGTATACATCTCGGGAATTTGCGTTCGGGAATATGCTTCCCGGAATATGAAATCTTATTCCGGATATCAATTAATGTTTCCAGTCTGTCAATATCTGGATTCCCAGAGGTGGAAGGAGTCTTCCGGCTAATTGGAAAAGCGGTTTATTGAATCTTTTCCGACGACTTTCGGGTCTCAGATTAATCATAGCGATGCTTTATTTCCATTACTAGAGAAATTACTTTCTTTTTTTTTTTTGTTTTTTTTCTTTTTTTTTTTTTTTTTTTTTTTTTTTTTGGTGGGGGCGTGTGTGTGTCGCGGGTGAGGAAGGACTTGATTCCTTCTTAATTACAATTCTTTCCTTGTTCAAGTTGTTAGAGGAGTATTTTGCGCATAACGGAAAACATATAATCAAAATGAAATATCAGATTGCAACTGGACAAAACATCAACGGTTTAAATACGCATACATATGTTATATAATATATATATATATATATATATATATATATATATATATATATTACATATGTATGCGTATTTACACCGTTGATTTTTTAATGATATATATATATATATATATATATATATATATATATATATATATATATATATATATATATATATATATACACACATACAAACTACATAGGCTAGGAGCTGCAAATTGGCATGTTGTTCTTCCACCCTCCAATCGTCCAAACGTTCCAAACTCAGCTCTCTATCCTCAGTAGTTTTATCTAAGGTTAAAGTTAGCCGTGATCGTGAGTGGAAGTTTCGTGGTCCGCGGCTCATTCAGCATTACACGCTGTATGGAAAAAAAAACTTAATTTCCTTTAATTCGCATTCATCAGTCCTCAGAGTGTTTCCAGTGTGTTTTTAAGATTCGGTCTATAGATCTGTCTGTCTGTCGTGTTTTCCATATATTTTTAAGACGTACTTTCTGTTCAATAACGAGTAACTGCTGGATCAGTTACAAAAAATGGCGTCCATTTTCGGCGTCATTACTATCATATAGGTAATTTCCTTAAAAAGGTATATTCGTTAACCGATTCTATTTTTTATTCTGCTTAAATATTTATATTCGTTAACTGATTCTGTTTTTATTCTGCTTAAAAAGCTATATTCGTAACCGATTCTATTTTTTATTCTGCTTAAAAGCTATATTCGTTAACCGATTCTATTTCTTATTCTGCATAAAAAGCTATATTCGTTAACCGATTCTATTTCTTATTCTGCATAAAAAGCTGTATTCGTTAACCGATTCTATTTTTTATTCGAACACTAACCAAGCCTTTTAGGAATCGCCAGATCACGTCTGACTTTCCAGAAATACCCTTTACGTAAACGCCTTACGTTCCAATCAGGAAATGAAATACAAAGCACGACAAGTATTAACACCATAATTACTCTAACAACCTCTCAGTAGTCCAAACAGCCAACACATCCATTTAAGAAAAGCTACATAGCCAATCACTTTCCTCCATAAGGCTATAAAAGCCCCCTTCGATCTCTCTCTCTCTCTCTCTCTCTCTCTCTTGGGCTCGACGAGGACTCCGGCAAACAAAATCATCTCGCGAGATCCAGAACCGTGTAAATTGATCTTGTTTGCTCTGGAGCCGTTTTCGGATCCGACCAAACACAATATGAACTGCGCCGCTGAATGCACCAGAAGTGAGTGAAGTCTTGCACAACAAACAAAAGGTTACTCGCTTAATTCAGATGCCGCTGTTGAAACGCCATGTTGCAATATGTCAAGAAATGGGTAATTGAAAGAGGTCTGGGACTGATTTCATTTCAACTATTTCGAGATTGGGTTTTGCACATTGTTTTCGCTTACTCGGGGAGTATGCCTACAAACTAGTCCGTTGGTATTGTTGTTCTTGTTGGGGGATTCGGAAAGGTCTATGGAGAGCCTAATAAGGTCTGGAAAAGGTGGTTCTATTAAAATGAAAATATCAAAAATAAATAATGTGCATGTTACTCGCGGAGTAAGCCTACAAACTACTCTGTTGTTGTTCTTGCTGTTGTTCTTTTTGGGTTGTAGGAAATCCTATAAAACGTCTGAAAAAGGTGTTTCGCTTTGAGTTAAAGATACAGGAACTTTAGGATAGGATATTTATGATTTATCCATTAGAATGAAAATGTAAAATATAAATAACGTGCATGTTAACCAATACAGAACTATTATTTCTAATCATATATAGTGTATTTATTTTAATTTTCGCTGGTGAAACAACGCACTATTTGACCGCAGATTATACCATTCGCCCAGAGTAAGTTGGAGGTCGGATCACGCACATACACAACACACACGCACACACACACACACACACACATATACATACATATATATATATATATATATATATATATATATATATATATATAAAGTACAACTTATCCCACTCAATTCAAATCAACAAGCCTCGGAAATCACGAGGCATTTAGCTTGAATCCACATCCAGCTAAATCTTGTTCTTCGACCAAAGTCGGAATGGACGCGGCATTGTGTACCATTTTGTAAAGTCTATAACAAATTCATTCATACGCGATATTGACGTCGAATAACGGACAAAAGGAAAAAAAGAACAATGTACAATCGCTCTCAGCTGCAACAATTGTGGCGCGTAGTATATACTCATTTTCGAAGCTGGAGACTGATTTCCAATTTCTAATTCGGGGACAACAATCGCTGCCTGTGTTTGTCCAGAAAAGTGCAGATGAGGTCTCGTCCTTCTTTCATCATTTAACGGGAGAATTCATCGCTTTTTGCATTGGCAGTCAGAGCGGATTCCCGTCCATTTGCCAGCATGATTACGATGAAGAGGTACCGAGCAGCTCTGGGCTGTTACGGTTTTACATTGTCTGATCTGATAGAACTGGCAAACTAATAATCTAATAGTTACATTCTCAGAGGAAATCAGTATATGAATATCATTATATATTCCTAAAGTATATATGTATATATACACATAAATTAATAAAAAAAATAATAAACATTAGTATAACTCCCGGATTTGGAAGCGATTTCTATTTTACATTCCCACTGATATATGAGCCATCCTATTCAACTCGACTAGTTTGAAGGCGGTTCTGCTTCCTTCACATATTATTATTATTATTATACTGTTATTATTATTATTATTTTTTTTTTTTTTTTTTTTTTTTTTTGCTTTATCACAGTCCTCCAATTCGACAGGGTGGTATTTTTATAAGTGTGGGGGTTTCCGGGTTGCATCCTGCCTCCTTAGGAGTCCATCATTCTTCTTACTATGTGCGCCGTTTCTAGGATCACACTCTTTTGCATGAGTCCTGGAGCTATTTCAGCCTCTAGTTTTTCCAGATTCTTTTTCAGGGATCTTGGGATCGTGCCTAGTGTTCCTATGATTATGGGTACAATTTCCACTGGCATATCGTATATCCTTCTTATTTCTATTTTCAGGTCTTGATACTTATCCAATTTTTCCCTCTCTTTCTCTTCAACTCTGGTGTCCCATGGTATTGCGACATCAATGAGTGATAATTTCTTCTTGATTTTGTCAATCAACGTCACGTCTGGTCTGTTTGCACGTATCACCCAATCTGTTCTGATACCATAGTCCCAGAGGATCTTTGCCTGATCGTTTTCTATCACTCCTTCAGGTTGGTGCTCGTACCACTTATTACTGCAAGGTAGCTGGTGTTTCTTGCACAGGCTCCAGTGGAGGGCTTTTGCTACTGAATCATGCCTCTTTTTGTACT
Organism: Macrobrachium nipponense; assembly: GCF_015104395.2. NCBI lineage: Eukaryota > Metazoa > Arthropoda > Malacostraca > Decapoda > Palaemonidae > Macrobrachium > Macrobrachium nipponense. The sequence goes on from NC_087204.1 coordinate 1,218,277, forward strand.
GGTTCTGTGCAAGTGCCGGACATTCGCTTGCTATGTGGTTTATGGTCTCATTTTTCGTATTGCACTTCTTACATATGGGAGAAATGTTATTTCCAGCTATCGTTCTTTGAACATATCTGGTTCTTAGGGCCTGATCTTGTGCCGCTGTTATCATTCCATCAGTTTCCTTCTTGAGCTCTCCCCTCTGTAACCATTGCCATGTGTCATCGCTGGCCAGTGTTCTTTGTCTGTCTCAGTATTGTCCGTGCATTGGTTTGTTGTGCCATTCCTCTGTTCTGTTTGTTCTCCTGTCTCTGTATATTTCTGGGTCTTCGTCTACTTTTATCAGTCCTTCTTCCCATGCACTCTTGAGCCACTCGTCTTCACTGGTTTACAGATATTGCCCCAGTGCTCTGTTCTCGATGTTGACGCAGTCCTCTATGCTTAGTAGTCATCTCCCTCCTTCCTTTCGTGTTATGTATAGTCTGTCCGTATTTGCTCTTGGGTGTAGTGCTTTGTGTATTGTCATATGTTTCCTGGTTTTCTGGTCTATGTTGCGAAGTTCTGCCTTCGTCCATTCCACTATTCCTGCGCTGTATCTGATTACTGGCACTGCCCATGTGTTTATGGCTTTTATCATATTTCCTCCATTGAGTTTTGACTTGAGTATCACCTTGAGTCTCCGCATATATTCTTTCCTGATCGTGTCCTTCATCTCTTGGTGTTTTATATCCCCTCCTTCCATTATTCCCTGGTATTTGTATCCTGTCTCATCTATGTGTTTGATGTTGCTCCCATGTGGTAGCTTTATCCCTTCAGTCCTTGTTACTTTGCCCTTTTGTATGTTGACTAAGGCGCATTTTTTATTCCAAACTCCATCCTGATATCCCCAGATACAATCCTTACAGCCTGGATTAGGGTATCTATTTCCTTGATGCTTTTACCATACAGCTTGATGTCGTCCATGAACATCAGATGGTTAATTCTGTTGCCTCTTTTCTGGAGTTGGTACCCAGCATCCATCTTCTGCAGTACTTTTGTCATGGGAATCATGGCTACTACGAAGAGTAGTGGGGACAGTGAGTCGCCCTGGAAGATCCCTCCTCCTGATATTAACCCTGCTAGTCTTATTCAGAGCTTGTAAGTATTCCAGTTGTGCATTGTATTTTTGAGGAAGCTGATGGTGTTTTTCTGCCCCATATATTTTCAGGCATTCTATTGGCCATGTGTGTGGTATCATGTCGAAGGCTTTCTTATAGTCTTTCCATGCCATGCTTAGGTTGGTTTTCCTTCTCTTACTGTTCTTCATTACCATTTTGTCTATCAAGAGCTGGTCTTCTGTGCCCCTACACTTCCTTCTGCAGCTTTTCTGTTGGTGGGGGATGGTGTTTGTATCCTCTAGGTAGTTGTATAGCCTTTCGCTGATGATACCTGTTAGTAACTTCCACATTATTGGTAGGCAGGTGATAGGCCTGTAGTTACTGGCTATATTTCCCTTACTCTTGTCTTTCTGGACTAAGGATGTTCTTCCTGTGGTCATCCATTGGGCGCATGGTGATTTGTGATACAATGCTGGTTGTTCTGCTATTCTTGGGTGTAGGGCCTTGAAGTTTTTGAGCCAGTATCCATGGACTTCATCGGGACCTGGGGCTTTCCATTTGGGCATTTTCTTTAGCTGGTGTCTGACTGTGTCTGTCGTGATGTCAGTGAATCTTTGTTTTATTCTCCCGGTTTCTTCTTCTTCTTCTTCTTCTTCTTCTTGTTATTATTATTATTATTATTATTATTATTAATTATTATTATTATTATTATTATTATTATTACCAATTTGATACTTCAGCCTTTGAGTAGCACTTTTGTATAATATTATTATTATTATTATTATTATTATTATTATTATTATTATTATTATTTTTTTTTTTTTTTTTTTTTTTTTTTTTTTTTTTTTTGCTCTATCACAGTCCTCCAATTCGACTGGGTGGTATTTATAGTGTGGGGTTCCAGGTTGCATCCTGCCTCCTTAGAAGTCCATCACTTTTCTTACTATGTGCGCCTCCAGTTTTTCTAGATTCCTTTTCAGGGATCTTGGGATCGTGCCTAGTGCTCCTATGATTATGGGTACAATTTCCACTGGCATATCCCATATCCTTCTTATTTCTATTTTCAGATCTTGATACTTATCCATTTTTTTCCCTCTCTTTCTCTTCAACTCTGGTGTCCCATGGTATTGCGACATCAATGAGTGATACTTTCTTCTTGGCTTTGTCAATCAACGTCATGTCTGGTCTATTTGCACGTATCACCCTATCTGTTCTGATACCATAGTCCCAGAGGATCTTTGCCTGATCGTTTTCTATCACTCCCTCAGGCTGGTGCTCGTACCACTTATTACTGCAAGGTAGCTGATGTTTCTTGCACAGGCTCCAGTGGAGGGCTTTTACCACTGAATCATGCCTCTTTTTGTACTGGTTCTGTGCAAGTGCCGGACATTCGCTTGCTATGTGGTTTATGGTGTCATTTTTCGTATTGCACTTCCTACATATGGGAGAGATGTTATTTTCGTCTATCGTTCTTTGAACATATCTGGTTCTTAGGGCCTGATCTTGTGCCGCTGTTATCATTCCTTCAGTTTCCTTGTTTAGCTCTCCCCTCTGTAGCCATTGCCATGTGTCATCGCTGGCTAGTTGTTTAGTCTGCCTCATGTATTGTCCGTGCATTGGTTTGTTGTGACAGTCCTCTGTTCTGTTTGTCATTCTCCTGTCTCTGTATATTTCTGGGTTTTCGTCTACTTTTATTAGTCCTTCTTCCCATGCACTCTTTAACCACTCGTCTTCACTGGTTTTCAGATATTGCCCCAGTGCTCTGTTTTCGATGTTGACGCAGTCCTCTATACTTAGTAGTCCTCTCCCTCCTTACTTTCGTGTTATGTATAGTCTGTCCGTATTTGCTCTTGGGTGTAGTGCTTTGTGTATGGTCATATGTTTCCCGGTTTTCTGATCTATGCTGCGGAGTTCTGCCTTCGTCCATTCCACTATTCCTGCGCTGTATCTGATTACTGGCCTGCCCATGTGTTTACGGCTTTTATCATATTTCCGGCGTTGAGTTTTGACTTAGGTATTGCCTGAGCCTCTGCATATATTCTTTCCTGATCGTGTCCTTCATCTCTTGGTGTTTTATATCCCCTCCTTCAATTATTCCCAGGTATTTGTATCCAGTCTCAGCTATATGTATATTATTATTATTATTATTATTATTATTATTATTATTATTATTATTTTATTATTATTATTATTATTAGTTATCATTATTATTATTATACCAATTTGATACTTCACTTTTGAGTACAACACTTCTTAGAAATATTATTATTATTATTATTATTATTATTATTATTATTATTATTATTATTATTATTATTATTATTTTTATTATTTTTTTTTTTTTTTATTATTATTATTATTATTATTATTATTATTATTATTTTATTATTATCAATGCGTAGAAAAGCTGAAGAATATATATCGGGAATGTGTGGAGACTCCGGTTACTAAAATACCACCATTCCCAAATTTCCTAATTCCCATCCACCGCATCATATCATTTCCGGGGCTTCCTATAGGAACTTCCACGATTCCCGCTCTAGTAAAAGCGTTTTTTTTTTTTTTTTTTTTTTAGGGTTTTTTTTTTTTTTTTTTTTTTTAGGGGGGGAACCAACAGATGTCGGAAGGGGGCTAACTTTCTCTCGAGGTCATTTTACAGCCATTCTTTCCCTCCAGTGTCAGCAGAATGAAGGAGTTTCCCCTGACAAAAAGAAGAAGAGAAAAAAAAAAAAAAACTCCCGGGACGAGCATTTCAATTAGCGGGTGTTTGTTTGCAGAGGTGGTTAAAAAACTCACCAATTCATTAGAATTGGCGGTAAAAACTCGAGATTGGCGCGCAAAGTGCTGGTATACTACCTTCGCGTTTGAAGACGCCGGTGAAAATACCGAGGAAAACGTCTCTACTAAGTCTACTCTCTTCCTCTCAATTAATATTCATTTTTTCTTTTAAGATAGATTCCGTTTTTTTTTAAATGGCCTGACAGGATATGCGCGCGTGCAAGAACGTCATCTCACTGTCGCTCAAGTTCTTCGCTAGTTACGTATAGTAGTGTTTTCAAAATTTCTATTTTCTCAGTTACGAATATTCTGCTTTTTTCTATATTTATATATATATATATATTATATATATATATATATATATATATATATATATATATATATATATATATATATATACAACTACTATTTCGTACTATTCATAAAGTCCACAACGAAATTCTCGTTACAAACAATATCATATTAGAAATATATACATACAGAACTTATAGCTTTCGTCCAACTGCAGTGGGCTCGATCACTATATGAGGTATAATATTATATCATCATGCCTCATTTTATGAGCAATTCCACAACAATTGAACGAAAGCTATATAACCTCTATCTCGACAGACAGACACAGCGATGCACCCGGTTCCTTCCTGACCCCATAAGACGCCGGTATCTATTACGACATACACAGAAAGACACCCATCAGATGCTGGTACCTATTTACGACACACACACAGAGACCCATCAGATGCTGGTACCTAATTACGACACACACAGAGAGACCCATCATATGCTGGTACCTATTTACGACACACACACAGAGACCCATCAGATGCTGGTACCTATTTACGACACACACAGAGAGACCCATCAGATGCTGGTACCTATTTACGACACACACAGAGACACCCATCAGATGCTGGTACCTATTTACGACACACACAGAGACACCCAATCAGATGCTGGTACCTATTTACGACATACACAGAGAGACACCCAATCAGATGCTGGTACCTATTTTCAGTTACTAGGTGGACTGGTGGGCCGGAGACCAGATCTGCGAACCTATCAAATATAGACAAAGTGGTATACCACTCAGCAGCGGTGCCCACTTTGGTCGACTGAGATCACACACATACACACGCGCGCGCTCACTTCCCTCTTCTCTCTGCAATTTTCCAAGCATTGTGTTCTCGAGATTCGGACTATTTTTATTTATTTATTTTTTCTTTACCACGATGCCCTTTCCACCAACAGAGCTTTTTTTATTTAATTTTTGGCATGAGTAGAGTCATATCTACCCTATTCAAAGCTCCAACGTATACTTAAATGTGCCTGTATGTGTGTGGTTGGGCTTCTTAGGAAGATATTCAACAGAATATAATGTATCTCGTAAACTAACTACCTTCAAAATACATGGTGTCCATAAAGTCCAAGTACCATTATAAGCACTTTATTCTTCCTTAGCAAATGGTACGGGGACTTTATGAGTGTCCATAAAGTTCCCCAGTAACCATTACAAGTTATTTATAGCTTAGAATGTAATGGGAACTTTATGAGTGTCCATAAAGTCCCAGTACCATTACAAGTATTTATAGCTTAGAATATAATGGGACTTTATGAGTGTCCATAAAGTCCCAGTACCATTACAAGTATTTATAGCTTAGAATGTAATGGGACTTTATGAGTGTCCATAAAGTACCAGTACCGTTCCAAGAGTTTTTCTCAAAATGGTACTGGGACTTTATGGACACCCTGTAATAATAACGAAAACACTCGCATACATATTAATAATCACAGGCCTCGCCCTTAAAAGCTTTCAGCGCTTCTTGAATTTTTTCCCTAATATAAAATGCAAAGCGGAATACCTCACTTTCCTCCCTCATTTTTCTGTTTTAGCGGAGAATTTTTCATAATTTTTTTTCTCTTTCTCGACGAAGTCTGGCCATTCATTAAGGCTAACTTTCTGAGCTTCGACTTTTATCATTAAAGTCGCCTTTGGATGAATCGTGACCGAGAGCCTAATTAGGAAGCCCAAGACAGGAAGGCTCCCTCGCCGGCTCCTTTCAAAGGTCATCACACGAACTGACTTGACTTTTGACCCAACACGTGTTTTTTTTTTAACTGAATTTCACCAATGAGACTTAAGACGTCAACACAATAAACGTGCAATCACACGGGAAAGAAAGGATGGCCACCGTGACTGATAAAACCATTGACAAAGGCAAACAAAAATAATAATATTGACGAAACATCATACATAATAATTTGACAACAAAAATCTTTGAAAAAATCTATGAATGAATGGTTGGAAATGTGTTCAGAGCTAACGTGTTAATATTACTATTAGATGTAATAATAAGAAAAGGGAATTGCTCGTTACAGATAGACGATGGCAGGCTAAAATAGTAACATCATACATAGATATGTATGCAACGAATTCTGATTACTGGAAACACATAAAAAAAGAACTGTATTCAATAAATATACAGAGCCAGTTGAATGCATAACACATGCACGTACACATTAACATATAACGAGAACAGATCTCGCTATTTCAGTTCAGTAAATCGTTGTAATGACTTAATGAACCAATAGTCGATGTTCAGAAAAATATATATATAAAAACACCAAGGTCTGTATAAAAAAAATAATTATATAACTCCTAATATATTTATGAGTATATTGTCGTTTACGTTCCCATCCTCATGACCAGCGACTTTGACAAAGAATTTCAAGTCCCAAATGTTTTCTGAGAATGCACATTACTAACAACATGATGCAGTAAACTGATTCCACGAAAGTCTTGAACAAGCAGTTCACCTGAGGCCACAGGAAGGATAAAAAGTACCAAGCACTTTCGTGTTATTTCAAATGCCTGCCGTCAAGTGACGTATAAGCATCAAATATAGAATGTGTATGGTTTATATTTCTCAAAACTTAGTATTCTGTGTTTATTGTTAAATCAATAAATAAGAAGAAAATTCAAGTTGTAATTGGTTACTATCAAGGTGAGCAGTCAATTAACCATTGTAATAAAAATAATATCAATACTTTTTGGCTCTGTTAGCAGGAAAAATCTACATTATAAAGATAAAATATTCTCCATTCAAAGCCGTCCCTTTGAAGGACATCCTGGTAAAAAAAAAATAAATGAAATAAACAGTTCATTTAAGTTCTGAAAATATATTGGATATGCAAATAAAAGTCTTCGCTAATAAAGCAATCTAATATTCATGGGACGACAATGACCTC
>NC_087204.1:1225879-1293379 GCF_015104395.2 Macrobrachium nipponense
ACTACATACATACGAAAGCACATAACATAGACGTCCCAAAGACAGAACGGGTTACAAGGGTAATAAAATGGCAGATCCAAAAAAGGGGCTATTTTTTTTTTTTTTGGGGGGGGGAGTGGGGGTTTACCACCAAGACGACGGAAGGGAGAGCAACGAGAAGTCCAGTGACATCGAGCGAAACGGTAAACAGAGAGGGAGGGAAGCTTCAGTAAATAATGGGTGAGCAGGGAGGGAGGGAATTTGTCCACGAAGACTCTCAAAGACATATTATGGCGTGGTCGATATCGCACAAGGAGGAGTAGGAAGAGAGAGAGAGAGAGGAGCAAGAGAGAGAGAGAGAGAGAGAGAGAGAGAGAGAGAGAGAGAAATATGTGTGTGCGTGTGTGAGTGTGTGTGGAGTGTATGCATGTAGTATATATAATATAAACAAGATGGTGAAGGAAAACTGTGGAGAGAAAGAGATAGATACTATGATATGTATGATTTTTGGATATATGTATGCATAAGATATATATATATATATATATGATATATATATATATATATATATATATATATATATATATATATATATATATATATACTGATATGTATGTATATAAATATATATAACGTAAATAAGATTGGGAAAGAAAACTGGAGAGAACAGACAGACAGACAGTGATACTAGATGATGTATGTATGTAAATATAAATATATTATGTAAATGTGATAGTGAAGGAAACAGGAGAGAGAGAGAGAGAGAGATACTGTAATGCACTGGACATACTATGGTTTGAGTTAGATCATTGCTAAGAAAAAAGATGCAACGCTTATTCGAATATGTGTATATGTCCCCAATCGTGAGCGTTTCCAACTCGCTATATAACGTCCAAATTTAATTTATCATCTCCCCTGGGCAAACTCTCGCATCATCTCCTTATACAGTAGATCCTTTCATCTACAGAGGGCTACACATGGAAGTTTATTTCAGTATGGAACTCCATATTTCACGAGCAGTAGGGAATAATGTCAGGATTATGGTTCCTTTTAGCAAACCGGGTTGACTCGACCATCAGGAGGAACTGACTGCAAATCCTGCAGTTTATCTGCAAATTTATGTGGGTCATAACCTCATTGAAGTAAAGGTGATCTATATCATAAATTATTTTTTGCTTTCATTACCTTGTTCATACTGGAAGCTCCAAAATACATATTACTCGTGTGGGTTTAATAATAGAAAAGTAGCTTAAAGTTCTTATACCCATTAAAGTGAGCGACAAGAAACCGTCTTAAAGTAAGTGAAAAATATCTTAAAGTCCACATATCTGTCAAAGTAAGGGATTGGAAAAACAATCTACGTCCACATATCCTTCAAGTTAGGCGGAAAGAAAACTACTTAACCCCGTCCACCATTCTGTCAAAGAAAGCAATAGCAAAATATCCCCTAAAAACAAAGAGGAGCAGAGAAACACACCCAATATCCTTGAAAGCTGGATCTGATAAGGTGTATTGGTTATTGAAAGTGAAACCGATTCTATTACGCCTTCGGATATATAACTATTCTTATCACAAATGCTCCACGAAGAGCTCTACATGTGACTGTGCTTTTAACAAAGACAAATGTGACAAAACGGGACAAGAAATCATCTCCATGTTTTGTTTCTCCATCCCAAGATGATTCTCAGTTAGGTCGTATGTCGATCTGGAAGATGTCTGGCAACTAGAAATCGCTGATACCATCCAGCGACGAACGTCTCTGTAAAAACAAGCAAGAGATGCCACAACCCGGTGTGCCTGTGTTGTTGGGACTTTATAGCGATGCCAGACGCACGATCATCGCTAACTTTAACCTTGAATGAGAACACTACTGAGGTTAGACGGCTGAAAATTCGGTATGTTTGATGATTGGAGGGTGGATGATCAACATACCAATTTGCAGCCCTTTAGCCTCAGCAGTTGGGACTTGTAGCGGTGCCAGACGCACGATCATGGCTAACTTTAACTATAAAATAAGATCAAATCTACTGAGGCTAGATGGCTGAAAGTCCGCATGTTTGATGATTGGAGGGTGGATAATCAACGTGCCAATTTGCAGCCCTCTAGTCTCAGTAGTTATTAAGGTCTGAAGGCGGAGGGACAGACAAATAGCCATCTGGATAGTTTTCTTTGGCAGAAAACTAAACACTAATGAACGAAAATGAGAGAACAGAACAAAAACCCTCATAGTTTTTTATTGGCTCTGTCAGTGGGAAGGTAAAAGAGCTGACAAAACACATTACTTCAAATTCGTGTTCGTTATTTAAGGTTCAAGATCTGAAGGCACACGGGGAGGGTCTGATCTCAAGCAAAAAATATGAGGCAGTGGAGATTACCGTCCTTCGCTAATGACATCCTCAGACGGAGGAGAAAGAGGAGACACCGAGCGTGGCGGGAAGGCAGCAGGAGGCAATTAGCAGGAGGCATGTGGAAGTCCTTTGTCATAAGGATCCCTGGATTATTTTCCAGGAAATTATCAGGTGATAAATGCGCCTCCTGCCAACGCTGTCATGCAGAGAGAGAGAGACAGAGAGAGAGAGAGAGAGAGAGACGTCTGAATAGAAACTATCACACACTTTTTTGATAGAGCTTTGTTTCCGTTTCTTGATACAGGAATATTTAATATACTCTCATTTCTTCCGTCAGTTATGGGTTCCGAATAAAAACAAGGTTCGATCTGACCTCCAGCTTACTCGCCGCGTGCAAGATTTTTTATTTTCTCTCGCGCATATGTTGTAAACATTATATTCTTTACGTACATTGAAACGTGCTAAACTCTACGGTCAAATAGCACGTTGTTTCATCGAAAATTAAAATAAATACTCTATATTTTATTAGAAATAATTTTTCTGTACTGTTTCACATGCACATTATATGCATTTTTTGCATTCTTAATAATAAATAAATCATAAATATCATATCTTAAATTCCTGTATCTTTAACTCAATGAGAAACGCCTTTTTCAGCTTTTCCATAGGGCTTTCCTAACCCCACCCCGAGTAAGCGATAACACGTTTGTGACTTTTCTCGTCATACCCAAAAACAACCATTCTACGATTATGAAACATAGTAAAAATATCATTCCATTTTCAAATGATAATATATATATAATTTTTAATGAACTTTTTAATGAAATTTCTTTTACCATAAGAACGGTTTCGTTTATTTTTTTTTAGTTTCTTCATTGTAACTTTGATTTAGATGCAAAGGAAAAAAACAAATTTTGAGTTCCAGCGACTGTGAAATGAGATTAAATTAAAATTCGTTTGGAAGTAATACTTTATGAATCTTTGGACAAATCTTAATGTTTATAAAAAATTATTTGGCAACATTATATAAAAAAATGTATAGTTCCACATGCATATAAGATCGAAAGAACTCTACAGAGTTTTTGTGTCAAAAGGAGCAAAGAATATCTCTCGTCACCAAAATCATTAATCATAATCTTCTCTCTCTCTCTCTCTCTCTCTCTCTCTCTCTCTCTCTCTCTCTCTCTCTCTCTCTCTCTCTCAAAGTAGTCGACAACGACTTTAACTCACAATCGAAGAAGAAACTTGACTTACCGAAGTAGGTTGTGTTACTCATCTGGACTTCGCAAATGGCGCTGCAACGGTACCATCAACGCGCATGCGTGCCTGGGTAGTTAATGCAAATCTCAGTCAGTTCTGTCATCGTCTGAACCTCCACAGCATCTAAGCTGGCTGTTTTGATTCCTGAAAGACGAAACAAATTATGATTCTCAAAGAACTTTTTATTTTTTATTTTTTTATTATTTATTTATTTATTTATTTATTTATTTATTATTATATTATTAATTATTATTATTATTATTATTATAATTATTATTATTATTATTATTATTATTATTATTATTATATTTGCATGCAAGGATATACAGACACGAACCATTATGCAGATATGAAATAAGATGATTTTTTTTTTTTTTTTAATAAAATGGGGTTGACAAAGAGCAGATGGATATAAATTGTATTAGATATGCTAGCTAAGAAAAATATACAGGTCATATTAATGAAACACATTATGCACATGGCAACTGACGAGCAGTGAAATCATAAACTATACTAGTGATCACAGTCACTGATTCATCATTATGAAAATATGAGGTTTTGTAATGATGAGACTGACAGAGTTTTGGAATGCCCATTAAATTGAAAGACATATCAAAATAAACAAAAATAATCAAAGATATGAACATGAAATATGCCACTCCGAAGTCTCCAGATCTCTGGAATTTTTACCAAAACCATGCAAAATATATGAAAGGTGTTTATGAAACTGACCTTAAGGTACCATAAGTCTTTTTTATAAAGGAGAGTTATAGCCTTAAAACTCTGCATATCAATGAAAACTGCATAAATTTGTTTTAACGAAAGATGAGCAGCCAATAGCCAATGGATTAAAGCATATAAAAAAAGGACTTTGTTGCAAACCTTCAGAAATTTGAAAAAATAACAGATATTAAATATTTACTTTTTCATTCTGGTACAAAGAATCAATACAGAAAAGACATCCTGAATTTTAACAATTTCAAGTTAACATTCGAGTATCTTTCAACCAGGAATTATGGCTACCTCAGGGAAACATTGTATCTCAATACCAGGTCCATTATTTAAATTAAAAAAAAAAAAAAAAAAAAAAAAAAAAAAAAAAAAAAAAAAACAAAAAAAAAAAAAAAAAAAAATATTATATTATCATATATATATTATATATTATATATATATATATATACGATATTATAGAATCTAATTACTATATATATCTATATATGAATAACGTGATCACGGAAGTTATATAAAACGTGATGCTATGTATAAATAAAGGTTTTTTTTCCACGAAGGAAAAAAATGAAAAAGCGAGTTAGCTGAGTACTTCGGTCCTATTCGGACCCTTTACTGAGGCATACTGATTTTACAAAGAACACATAGTCAAAAGAAGGCTTAATATACAAACTGACACTACCAGATTAGCCATAAGGGCGATTTTCACTCTACAGAGAGGAGGAGGAGTCATAGGCTAGCCACACCTTGAAGGATACCCGCAGTAAACAAGTGATTCTTCCAGAAAAACAGTACATTTTTGAAAACAAAACAAATCTCTCTCTCTCTCTCTCTCTCTCTCTCTCTCTCTCTCTCTCTCTGGTTCGATATTCTCTCTCCTCTTTCTCTTGCTCGATATATATATATATATATTTATATATATATATATTATATTATATATATATATATATATATATATATATATATATATATTCTTTTCTTTCGTCTTTTCATTAATAATAATTTTTGTTGGGAAAATGCATGCGTGATATGTAGTCAGTTTTGTCAAGAAACACTAAACTATTGGATTATCAGCCTTGGTAATGTGGTAAGCTATTATCATTCTTCAATTCTTTTAAACTTTTTCTGTAGCGAGCGGGGAAGTTATCTTCATGGTAGGCATGCGTAGCACTATATGTCATGCCTTTGATAATGTCTAAGTTTGAAAAATATTGTGACCTACCACAAAAATCATTTCAGGACATTATCAAAAGGAATGACATATAGTGCTACGCATGCCTACCATGAAGATAACTTCCCCGCTCGCTACAGAAAAAGTTTAAAAGAATTGAAGAATGATAATAGCTTACACATTACCAAGGCTGATGAATCCAATAGTTTAGTGTTTCTTGACAAAACTGACTACATATCACGCATGCATACTTTACTAGAGGATAAAATAACTTACAAAAAAACCTCGCAAAAATCCGTTGGACCAAGTAATAAAAAAACTTAATATCAATATCAAACAAATTCTTAAAGATGAAAAAGAACTTTTGTGTCAGTTTAACTGTAAAGTGTCCCTCATTACCTTATTTATATGGCCTAGTCAAAACTCATAAGGAAAACAAACCTATGCGCCCAATTATAGTACTGTAGGATCAATTGCTTATAAAACTATCTAAATATCTTGACTAAACTGTTATCCCCGCTACTAGGAACTGTAATCTAATTCACACATCCGGAATTCTCTTGATCTTGTGGAAAAATTAAATAACATTGTACTAAACCCTAGCGATATTTTTGTCAGTTTTGAGTATGTTCTTTGTTTACAAAAAGTCCCTATTGACTCTGTGCTAGAATATTTAAGTAATGAACTTGTACTGCATGAATTGCCTATGTCCGTTAGTCACATAATTTCCTTAATTAAGTTATGTATTTGTGATTGCAGATTTATTTTTAATGGAGAATATTACCACAAATATTTGGTATGGCCATGGGTAACCCTTTATCACCTCTCCTTTCAAACTTATATATGGAATTTTTTGAGAAGACAACACCTCCCGAATATTCACACTTATCCCCTTAAAATGGTACCGAGATGTCGATGATATCTTAGTCAGTCTTACCTGGTGGTATTGATGTAAATGATTTACTGTCTAAATTGAATAATATAGTGCCATCCATAAAATTCACTGTTGAAAATTTGAAAATAACAATGTCATACCTTTCCTAGATGTATAAATACATAGAGAATCTTTCCAATGCAAATTCAGTATTTATAGAAAACCCACAAATAATTTAACATATGTACATTTTTATTCTGGCCACCATCTTAATATTAAAATTTTTCAATTTTTTCTTTCTATGTTCCTACGCGCATTGCGTATCACGAGTCCACAATACCTGGACCAAGAAATAGAATACATAAAAAAGATAGGAAACGATCTCTGCTACCCACCTCATTTAATTGATTTATGTTATCAAAAAGCTCATAAAAATTTTAAAATGTTGCTATTAATGAAAAAGAAATCCCTAAAAATGTAATTAGCTTACCTTATTTTCGTGGATTTGAAACCATAAAATCAATATTTAAATCGTTAATGTTATGTAGTGTTCTCTTATAATAATACCATTAAAGATATGCTAATTAAGAATAGTCCCGTAACAAATAACAACATCATTTACAAAATTCCTTGTAAGGATTGCCCATCGTTTTACGTTGGTCAGTCTAGTAAAAATTTATGTGTTCGGATTAAGCAGCATATGTATTCAGTTAGAAACAGCACCCAGACTTCAAATGCACTGTTTATCCATCTGAGTGAAAAATCTCATTGTATACTTGGGGTGATACCTCGGTAATTGCTAGATCTAATGATTATGTTTCAAGAAATTTACTGGAATCGGCAATTATTTTACAAAACACTAATAAAAAACAACCTAAATCTTAATCTGGGAATAAGTACCATTTGACCCATATATTTGTAAGATGTTTATGAAGGACCTCAAAATAAATGAAAAAACTAATAAATTAGTCCCACATGTATATAGTTATTAACTCTCTCTCTCTCTTTCTCTCTCTCTGGTTCGATAATCTCTCTCCCTCTTTCTCTTGCTCTATATATATATATATATATATATATATATATATATATATATATATATATATATATATATATATATGTTTATATTTTTCTTTCGTCTTTTCATTAATGTAATTTTTTTGGGAAAATTTGTTGTAAATAAAAAAATTCATGATATTAAATTGTATATGCTCCCGTGTTGTTTTCAAAATGTACTGTTTTTCTGGAAGAATCACTTGTTTACTGCGGGTATCCTTCAAGGTGTGGCTAGCTATGACTCCTCCTCCTCTCTGTAGAGTGAAAATCGCCCTTATGGCTAATCTGGTAGAGTCAGTTTGTATATTAAGCTTCTTTTGACTATTGTTGTTCTTTGTAAAATCAGTATGCCTCAGTAAAGGGTCCGTATAGGACCAAAAGTACTCGGCTAACTCGCTTTTTTCATTTTTTTCCTTTGTGGCAAAAAACCTTATATATATATTATATATATATATATATATATATATATATATATATATAATCTATATATATATATATATATATATATATATATATATTATATATATATATATATATATAATATATATATATATATATATATATATATATAATAGACAAATGAGAAGTAAACTCAAGCACTAAAAGCAGACGAAAGGCGTCGCTGATCTGAAAATTCCTGCTTAGATGGTGATGATGAAAACGCAAACCAAAATATGTGATAAGCTTGAATCGATAAACAAAAGAAACGCGACAGCAAAGAGTCTGTACATATCGTAGTTGATACTAGGAGACCAGTTGAAGAGAAACAATGTCCAGAATACTAAGTCAAGGAATATGGAGTGGATAGTCAATTAAAAAGATCGTTCAGAAATACACAGAAATCGCCATATCTGTATCTGAAAAACACACTGAGAGCTGTCAGAGTATGGTACTGAATTATCAGGACCTATAGTAGATTCACATCAACCGCGCATTTACGTCTAGCCCAGTCCCTTACGACGCTCCTGATGGCGTTCAATAAGCCATCACAGGGCTGGAAACTCTCAGTCTCTCTCGAGAGTTCACATGGGTAGGATCTATGTTCCACCTCTCCTGAGGGATACGTCTTTCAGGAGAGATAGAACATGATCATACCTATGTGAATTCTCGAGAGACTGAGAGTTATCAGCCTTGTGATTGGCTCATCAGCAGCCAATCAGGAGAGTCGCAAGGGACTGGCCTAGACATCAAATGCACGGTTGATGTTAGTCTACTATAGAAGTATATACTATGCAACTCCGTTCCATTAGGATGCACAACCCAGCCTTCCTTCCTCGTCAGCGTCTGAACTGCAGGTGACGTCTGTCACCATCTGTAAAGCCTCTCTCTCTCTCTCTCTCTCTCTCTCTCTCTCTCTCTCTCTCTCTCTGGTTTATAAATGCATATAAATGTATTAACACGTGTTCCTCCCTGACTCGTGTATTACGTCGTTACCAGCTATGTTTTGTTATAGTTTTTCCCTGTGTTGTTATTATTATTATTATTATTATTATTATTGTTATTATATTTATGTATACCACAGCAATAGGTACCTTTCTCTTCTTCTAATATGAATTTTTATATTCCTAGTTAATGCTATTAAGTGAAATTCTGTAAACCCCATTCAATTCCTATAATTAACGCCTCCTCTACCTCATTGCAACCCCTCCCCCCCCCCCCTCTCTCTCTCTCTCTCTCTCTTCCACACACGCTTTATGTACACACACGTGAACATTCATAACCCTTAACCAATATGAACTGCTAGTTTTATACGGTTTAAAACGTTAACGCATTGGTTGGTGGTTTAAAGGTCACGAGCTGTCATACCTACATTCACTTTCACAATAAAAGATAAAAGAATATTCTCTTACAGTGTTTGCATATGACGGACGTTGATGCTAACGTCAGTTCTAAGTGAAAATGTTGTTTACATCTGAGGCCAAACACACCACAATCATGATTCATCTCTCAATTCCTCAGGGGGTCCCCCTACTACGTAAATGACAGCGAGTTTGACAGTTCAGCCGTGGGAACCATTCAATTCCTGAATTTCGGACGGTCCGGAAGCTTACATATCTCAGGCAGGACCCACTACGTAGCTAAGAGGCATATGCTTTTCAATAGCATCTAAAGTAACGGTGATTTAGAAAGATAATTTGAGTTGTTAGAGAAAATAAGGGTCTGAATTTAACGAGTATAGAGTATCGTTTCAAACTGTCACAAGATTATCGAAGACTCATCGAGGCACCTCAATATGACGAGATGAAGTGTGCGATTTTATGTAGATGAGCCATGTAACAAAATTAATCCCTCATGTAACAATTTCTTGTATTTATATACATTAATTCACTATAGTAGTAAGAAGTGTGTACACGAGTTTTGAACGTCCTCAGGACACGGCATTTGGCAATTTATATCAGATGCCCCTTTTTTGTATTGAAATATTGATATTAAGATAAAATGAACCTCATCAGTATGAGAGTAGTCAAGCAAAGCTTTGTAAGTTAATAGTTTATGCTGAAACTTCAGCCGTTCACTACTGAACCTACAATGTAATTCAAGACTGCATTCACAGATAGCTATTACAGCGAATTGACAATATAACTTTACTAGGTATTTTTTATATACAGTGCAGAGGTATTTACAATCTATATATATTAAATGATAAGATATCATGGACTAAATAAGTCTAATAAGCTATATGATGAAATCAAAGCGAGTACCGCATACTTAGTTTATATTCTTGAGAATCACTACAGTAAGGGAGTAATGATATACGTAACCATTAAATCTTAAAAATTAATATGTTATGAATGATAGGGCAGTAGTGTTTTCCTGTGTTATGTTATGGGAATTATACCAAGATAAAAACTTTAATACACACACACACACACACACACACACACACATATATATATATATATATATATATATATATATATATAGATATATATATATATATATATATATATATATAGAGAGAGAGAGAGAGAGGAGAGAGAGAGAGAGAAGAGAGAGAGATGAAAGAGAGAGAGAGAGGTTTAGCGTCTGAGTCAGTTCCAAATCAACGTTAATAGATATTAACTGCCTTAAAAAAAACCACATTCTTTCGGGAGCTATTCCCACTAATTCCTCCCTATCTCTTGGCATGCAAACCGGAGAACAATAGAGCCTTCCTTCCACGAGACGACGAAACTGTCTGTGCAGAGCAACTTTAAATGTATTTTCACAACTAAATATACGTGACATTTCATGCTTTGAATTGTTTAGCTTAACTCGGAATCTAATGTACTACTAGTACTTGGCCTATTTCTTTCGATGCATTTACTCTGAATGAAGGTTTATTGCGAAGTGGAGCATTAGAAGAAAAGAGCACGGCAGAGGGACAAACATCGAACAAACACCACGGTGTGACAATGACCGAGTGAGAAGTATTTCCTCGAACTGAGGAGAAAAACCTTGTTTTTTTTTCTCACTCTCCGTGAGGCTAGAGTTTCCCGAAGTGGAGAGTCCCTGCACCAGACATGAGGAATCTCGAATGGTTCTGATCAAGTGATGGATTGCACGAGTCTTCTTCTTTTGTATTCTAGAGTATATATATATATATATATATATATAGATATATATATATATATATATATATATATATATATATATATATATATATATGAATATCACATCGAACCGTGATTCATTTATATATCATTGAGCTACAAATTTCCTTTAATATCTAAATTCACTCTACTTCGGAATTGATATATTTTCATATATGTACCGAAGGGGAATTTTTTTTAGTTGATAACAATTTCGCCCCACATGGGATCGAACCATGTCCAAGTGGACGGGGACGAAATCAGGACCCAGTGACGCTATCAAGTCAGCTAACAGAGACGCTATAAGTTCATATCGATTCTGACCTTACAAATCACCCTCGAACTCGGTGTATTCGTAATTAGAATCGACATGAAACCCCGTCTACCATGTTAGCCAATTTGAGCGTTTGAAACACGTAGCCTTATTATGAATAATCATCACATCGAACCGTGATTCATTTATATATCATTGAGCTCAAATTTCAAAATTTCCTAAACCTATCTAAATTCACTCTTACTTCGGAATGATATATTTCATATATGTACCGAAGGGGAATTTTTTTTTTTTTTTAGTTGATAACAATTTCGCCCCCACATGGGATCGAACCACTGTCCAAGTGGACGGGGACGAAATCAGGACCCAGTGACGCTATCAAGTCAGCTAACAGAGACGCTATAAGTTCATATCGATTCTGACCTTACAAATCACCCTCGAACTCGGTGTATTCGTAATTAGAATCGACATGAAACCCCGTCTACCATGTTAGCCAATTTGAGCGTTTGAAACACGTAGCCTTATTATGAATAATCATCACATCGAACCGTGATTCATTTATATATCATTGAGCTACAAATTTCCTTTATTATCTAAATTCACTCTACTTCGGAATGTTATCAACTAAAAAAAATTCCCCTTCGGTACATATATGAAAATATATCAATTCCGAAGTAGAGTGAATTTAGATATTAAAGGAAATTTGTAGCTCAATGATATATAAATGAATCACGATTCGATGTGATGATTATTCATAATAAGGCTACGTGTTTCAACGCTCAAATTGGCTAACATGGTAGACGGGGTTTCATGTCGTTATTCTAATTACGAATACACCGAGTTCGAAGAGGGTGATGGTTGTAAGGTCAGAATCAAAAAAAAAACGATATGAACTTATAAGAAAGTCTCTGTTAGCTGACTTGATAAGCGTCACTGGCGGGTCTGATTTCGCACCCGTCCACTTGGACAGTAACCCCGGCTGCCCGATCCCACCCTGTGGGCGGGGGCGAAATTGTATCAACTAAAAAAAAAACAAAAAAAAATTAAAAAAACCCCTTCGGTACATATATGAAATATATCAATTCCGAAGTAGAGGAATTTAGATAGTAAAGGAAATTTGTAGCTCAATGATATTATAAATGAATCACGGCTCGATGTGATGATTATTCATAATAAGGCCTACGTTTTCAAACGCTCAAATGGCTAACATGGTAGACGGGGTTTCATGTCGATTTCTAATTACGAATTACACCGATGTTCGAGGGTGATTTGTAAGGTCAGAATCGATATGAATTATAGCGTCTCTGTTAGTGACTTGATAGCGTCACTGGGTCCTGATTTCGTCCCCGCTCCACTGGGACAGTGGTCGATCCCATGTGGGGGCGAAATGTTATCAACTAAAAAATCCCTTGGTACATATATGAAAAATATTATCAATTCCGAAGTAGAGTGAAGGTTAGATATTAAAGGAAATTTGTAGCCTCAATGATATATAAATGAATCTACGGTTTTCCCCTCTGTGAGATATTCATTATAATAAGGCTACGTGTTTCAAACGCTCAAATTGGCTTAACATGGTAGACGGGGTTTCAGTGTCGATTCTAATTACGAATACACCGAGGTCGGGGGTTGATTTGTAAGTTTCAGAATCGATATGAACCTATAGGTCTCTGTTAGCTGACTTGATAGCGTCACTGGGTCCTGATTTCGTCCCCGCCACTTGGACAGTGGTCGATCCCATGTGGGGGCGAAATTGTTATCAACTAAAAAATTCCCCTTCGTACAATATGAAAATATATCAATTCCGAATTAGAGGGAATTTAGGATATTAAAGGAAGGAAATTTGTAGCTCAATGATATCATAAATGAATCCACCCCCCCCCCGGTTCGATGTGATGATTATTCATAATAAGCTACGTGTTTCAAACGTCAAAATTGGCTAAACATGGTAGACGGGGTTTCATGTCGATCTAATTACGAATACACCGAGTTCGAGGGTGATTTGTCAAGGTCAGAATCGATATGAACCTATATAGCGTCTCTGTAGCTGACTTGATAAGCGTCACTGGGTCCTGATTTCGTCCCCGCCACTTGGACAGTGTCCACTTGGACAGTGGTTCGATCCCATGTGGGGAGAAATTGATTATCAACTAAAAAAAATTACCCCTTCGGTACATATAATGAAAATATATCAAATTCGAAGTAGAGTGAATTTAGATATTAAAGGAAATTTGTAGCTCAATGATATATAATATATATATATATATATATATATATATATATATATATATATATTCTCTCGTTGCCATTCTCATAAACCGTGCAATGAAAAACAAAAATTCTATTAGAAAGGTTGATAAAATCTCGTTGCATTTCATTTCCTTTGTAGCTGTTAAAAAAAATAAAACTATTGACATGGGTATCTGGTCTGGTAGTCCGAAATGTTTCTGTCAGCCCTCAGATCTTAAAATCTACTGAGGGTAGAGGGCTGCAAATTGATACGTTGATCATCTACCTTCCAATTATCTAATAACTTATGATTTTAACCAAATTTTCCTCCAGGTTAATTGAGACAAGTTAATATCTATCATTAAGGGTTATTTCTCGTAATGTTCCCGTTCAGTTTTCCAGTTCATAATTTTTCCAGTTCAGTTTTCCGGTTCAATTTTTCCAATTCAATTTTCCAGTTCAATTTTCCAGTTCAGTTTTGCAGTTCAATTTTAACAATTCCGTTTCCAGTTCAGCTTTCCAGTTTAATTTTTCCATTTCAAATACGGTCGATGTAATTACCAGAAGAAACATTTCCCACCCAAAGCCCCACCATCCCCCTCGATCTCCTCTAATCTTCCGCTTGATCAGGAAAGGGAAGGCACCGTCCCGGACAGGTATCTGTGTCACCAGAGAAAAAGAAATCCTTTAAATTAACGTCCGAACACCTCCTGACTGCCATGAGGCAATTTCTCTGGAATCTTCAGTTTCTGGAACTCGCTCATGTTCCAGGTCTCTGTCTTTCCATGAACTTTCTGGGCAGGGAGAAGAACACGGGGAAGAAGTATATAATAACTTAGAATAATGAAGAAATAGATGAGCAAAGAAATAAAAAGGAATTAAGATTAACTACAAATCAGTTATTTCGTCCAATTGCATTTGGATTATTATCTTGTATTACAGAGCTGGGGTATGAGTATCTTTCTTTTTATAAAGAACACCCACAACAAAAAGTAGTTCATAGGCTTGCTCCCCGAGTGAGCGAAAAAGAAAGTAAGAAAGATCCAAGCCAAGTCTCTCAGTTTGGTTTTATTTTTCCGTGCAATGTAAATCCTCCAGGATACCATTTGCATATTATATGAAGCCTTGGATAAAAAAGGGGGGGTGGGGCCACATGACAGTTAAAGAACAAGAATAAGTGGGAAAGGCTTAAAAGATGAAACATAGGAAAGGATGACGAATAATTAAAAGATTAGCTTTATGCAAGATATGTTTTCAGACAGAGGAGACTATATTTTATATAACTTTGGCCAGAGTTTCTTCAAAGTGGAGTATGATATTTATTGGAAAATGTAACTTAACGACTTTTATCTCAGCATAGCTAAAATCAAAAACGTTTTCAGAAATTGGTAAGCATCGGAAAAGGTCAGTCATTTTTTAAATATATATGAATATGCTATTAAATGAATTCTGCATTTTTCTTCGAACGTTTTCCAGAACGAACGTAATCACTATGAATCTAAAAACAGCAATATCTATCAAAGTATTATTATCTAAAAATCATAAGTAATACCACTTATTAATGTTAAGAGGCGGAGTAATAAATGAAAAGTGAGGTTAGTGGCCTTGGGAAAAAAAAAGACTCAACAAAAATTTATTTAGAAAAAAATTGACATCAGTAGAAAAAGCAGACAACGCCTAGGGAAAAAGCTTCCATTCCAGAACTGGAAAAACTCCCAGTTTAACGTGAATAAAATAATAAAATCGTTTGGCGCACAACAAGCAGAGCAAGTGCTGGTCATTTTTTTTTCTGACTCTAGTTCGTCTCTTCATCGTTCAAAGCTTTGTCTTCTATTCTCTAAATAAATTTCAAAATCATTTCATTGATTTATCTCTCTATCCTTTTTCATCCATCTAACATTCATAACGTTTGACGCTTTATATGAATGTCAGTTTCGTAATTATAACTCTCATTGTAGACTAATTCTTTTTATTTCTAGTTGTTGCTCTCATATTTCCTCTCGTCGCTTCTTGATTACACAAAGAGTTATCTCTGAGCATTATCCTTCTTTGCCTCTACATAGAAACTCATTATATGTTTAGATAGAACAACAGGTTTTGCACGACAACCTCTTGGCTGTCCGGCTTCTCCAACTCCACTTCACCTTTCAGGTGTGAACAAATCACAAATCCCTCTGCCGTAGCCTACGAAGAGTCTCCTGTTGCAATCTGGTATGTCTGGTTGACATACCTAGGGGAGACATGACACAGCCATCTACCCTCTGCAAACCGCTTTGTCCGCCCCGGGTTGGGACTGGGTAGGTAGGGGAATGGAAGGGTAGGGGAGACATCCACCCTCAACCTGCAAACATGTTTGTCCGCCCAATTTTGGAGCAGGGTATGTAAGAGGAACAGAAGGGTAGGGGAGACATCCACCCTCCTCCTGCAAAGATGTTTGTTCTCCCCGTTTTGGAGTGGGGTATGTAAGGGGAATGGAAGGGTAGGGGAGACATCCACTCTCCTCCTGCAAACATGTTTGTCCGCCCCGTTTTGGAGCGGGGTAGGCAAGGTATTGGGAGGGTAGGGGGAGACAGCAGCGCCAGGTTCCACAGCATGTACCGCACGCCAACGATCTAGTTCTATA
This sequence comes from Macrobrachium nipponense, assembly GCF_015104395.2. NCBI lineage: Eukaryota > Metazoa > Arthropoda > Malacostraca > Decapoda > Palaemonidae > Macrobrachium > Macrobrachium nipponense. Next base: position 1,241,992 of record NC_087204.1, read on the forward strand.
GCGCATCTTTCTCTCACTCATTTCCCCAGAATTTGTTTTGTTAAGGCAAATGAAATTCTCATCTTGGACCCTTCTCTTCTTCGGGACAGACAGACACTCAAAAGCGCTTTGCACTTAAGCTGTTAACCCACTTATTACTCTTACTTATTCCCGGTGACCCACTTAAGTCTCCTCGTGGCGTTATTCTCTCTCTCTCTCTAAAGGTGAGAAAAAAAAAAGGTACGTGGGAAATGCCATGAGCTCAGTGGGGGCAGGGGCGGGGGGGGGGGGGGGGGGGGTGGGGGGGGGGTGGGGGGGGGCGCGGAGCAGGAAAGTGAAAACGTTTCGGAGTCTCCAAAGATATTTTGAAATAAAGGATTTTTTTATTTCTCGCAACAAAATTGTTTGAATTGAATCGTTAATGTAAATCAGTATATTTTAGAAATGTGTAATATATATTCATATATATATATATATATATATATATATATATATATATATATATATATATATATATATAGAGAGAGAGAGAGAGAGAGAGAGAAGAGAGAGACGACGAGAGAGAGAAGAGGAGAGGAGAGAGAAGAGGAGAGAAAGAGGCCAGAGGAGAGGAGAGAGAGTTAGAGAGAGAGAGAGAGAGAGAACAGTGGGTCCTCCCGAGACTGACGCCCGGAATTTTGTTTAATGATTTGTTTCTTTCTTATCTTTGTAAAAAAAATAATAAATAAGATAAAATAAGAAATAAAATATCTTGCTTTTCAACCACAACTCTTTCCTTCAATTGTAATCCCCTTCTTTTCTATTTCTTTCTTGTTATGTAGACATTTGACCTCATATAACCAAAACATCCCCCTCAATATATATTTCCATGCAAACTGTTGCCACTCTCTCATGGGAGAGGAGTGAGGTATCATTCCCTTTAAATAAACAGAGAAAAATGTAGGAAAAACTCGAAAGCTTTTCAAAAGGTCAACCATTGGGTTTTCATTAGCCGCGAATTGAGAATAGGGGGATTAATCAAAAAGTGGAAAAAGGGAAATGGAAGGATGAAAGGGGAGACATTTTCTGATTTTAAAAAATCCAAACGAAAGGCTTTGGTAATAATAAAGGAATGTCTATTATAAATAAACGTGCAATAGTGATCAATTACCAGCAACCATCAAATCTAACCATAAATAAGTATAACATATATGTAAATATATATAACTCTACTTTGACACTGAATTGAATTGAATAGAAGATTTAGGCCAAAGGCCAAGCTCTGGGACATTTGAGGCCATTCAGCGTTGAACGGACAATTAACAGTAAAAGGTTTGAAATTTGTAACAGAAGGAAACTTTAATAATTAGGAGAAGGTGGGAAAGTAAGATGGGAGAGAGATCATATGAAAGGAGGTACAGTAGAGGGAACGAAAGGGGTTGCAGCTATGGGCCGAAGGCACGATGCAAGGAGCCTTAAGTAATGACTAAAGTTCACCGCATTAGTTACACTGAGGGCACTAACCCCCTTGGGGGATGAGGTCCTTTGAGGTAGTGGCGGATCTTCACGTTTCTCTCAGTATAACTGATGAATCACAAAACATTGTAAGAATCAAAGAAATATTTATTATTGGAATGTATTCCATACGCATAATCAGTGTCTGTTATTAACAAGAAACAAAACTTTTGTTTAGTGTACATATCACCATATAGTACCGGCGGTAAATCCATCAAATATTCGCCATTATCCATTGTTCTTACCCATTATATTCTGTCTTTTTCCATCTGTCCATCCGCCTGTGGCGTTTGCGCATGGTAACACTGAGTCCCGGGCTTTAATAATATCCTATTTCAAATATTAACCGTGTAATTCGCATACAGTAAATTATTAAAACACTTTTCAGTTGCAAATGTACACCAAGATATCCTTTTATTTACCTAAAACTTACACATAGCGTAACTTTTTAAGCCCGGGACATATTGTTACCATGCGCGACCACCACAGGCTGATAAACAGATGGAGAAAAACAGATTATAGATACCAACGAACATGAATAGACAATGGTGGGCGCTTAGTTGAATGGTGTCGGAAACTGTAGTAATTGCACAAGAAATATATCACAATAAAATATAAGGATTTTATTTCGACCCATTTGCTATTTAAATTTACTTATTTTCAAATCAAATATGAGGTACTCACGCTAACATAATTTTCAGATCATTCTGAAAGTGGATTTAATACTTGATTCGACCCAGTGGGTCGGTTAAAGACGCCACCCTTGGCACCCCACCCTCCCACGTGTAGTTTGAGATATTGGTGAGTGTGTATGTGTCGGTGCGTAATCGGTTTCGTCCGATCTGCTGGGTGACCTAAACAAGCTATTGGTAGTCTTGCTTTACAAATGAGTATAGAAATAGACCAGGAATTGAGAGAGGAATACTTTAGCTTCGTATCGGAAGAACGTGGGGGATTAATCATGTGTTTTTAAATTGAAAATGGCGTACATAGGTCTAATAGCAGAAGCATGACGTCCTGGATTTTGGTTTCCCATTCGTGAGGTAGAGGTTGGTAAGTGCGATTATTTTCCAAGACATGAATTCAAGTATTATTTTTTAATAAATTTACTGTATATTCCATAATAAAATACAAGCGGAATACCTTACTGCACATCGGGGACGTAAATTTAAGATAGTGCTGCTGGGTGGTTTGGTCTAACCGACATCGGCCTATAGTGTTACTCCGCCACCGGCCATTTTTTGCTTATTTTTTATTTCTTCTTTTTTCACTCTTCATGAATGGCGTAAGCTTCATCTAGCTTTAATAATTATGCTCCCCCCAAAGCTACGTAGGTAGCAGCTGCTCCTATGCTACAGTCTAAGGATGCAGGAGCCTTCAACAGGTCATACCTTGTGGTTAGGTCTAGTTCAGACCGCGCCTTCAAGCTCTTTTCGATGGACAAGGCTTGCATTTAGGCAAAAAGGCCGCCACTAACTTATAGTTTAAGCATGTGCAGACAAAGCTGAACGTTGATGCGAACAAACTGCTCAGTATTTCTCGCATGCGCAGCGTGTTTAGCAAAATACCTCATGTCAATCGACGAGGAGCCTTCCGCCAAACGGCTGCGCCTGCGCACTATGACGACAGATATCAAGAACATTGAGTTTCATGAAATTAAAAAAACGTTTATACCTAAATTGATATGTCGGATTTTCTCGTTTTTTAATGGTACGAATGCCACAATACTGTATCCTTATAATTTTGCCATTTTTCCCACAGAAATAATCACTGCATTACGAAGGCTAAAGGTGGCAGCATCATTCCTGAATGTCTAGTAGATTTCGTTTCGAAAAGGCTATGTGAATGAGGGTTTGTTTTGGGCCTAAAAAAACCAAAGACGTATGTATGTTTTAGTTTCGTGATGTTATATACCATATATTATATTATATTATATATATATATATATATATATATATAATATTATATATATAGTATGTATAATATATATATAATATATATATATATATATATATATATATATATATATATATAACATCACGTTGCTTTTTAGATAAGAATAAATATTCATTATAGCAAAATATTGTAAAACAAGAATAGGCCTATATAATGCGTCTATTCATGACTGTGCATTGTAATTACAATTCATTTTAAAATGAGAAACAAATTAATATTCAACATTCTCATGAAAACAAAACATTATTAGATTGTATGCTATTCGTTGCTCACACCAAATATCATCCAGTTCTGAAATTAAATTGACAATAAAACGACAAATACAACAAAGGGACGTACAGTATTAAACTTGGATGTTGACTCGAACACATCATCAGTATCAAGCGTTTTAATGAAACAGGAAAACAATATTAGGCCTATTTATGTCAACTTTGAAATGAAATACAATTACTAACTTAATTAACACCAGTATCTTGCCAAGGAAGTCTTCCTTCGTGAATCATTCATGAAATAATTCAATAAACTTTATGAAAGTTCTTGGAACCAAATTTAAAAACCCTGTTAATAAATTCATACGTGGGAGTATCGAATTAGTTTTTTTTGTTTTGTTTTTCAACCTCTCTTTCAGTGACGCCATGGCTGCTACTGAGTACTGAGGAAAAAAAGACTGCATCGTTAGTGGTGAAGATTTGCTTGCACAGTTGTTGTTTTTTTATTTTTTTATGAGCTGGCATAACTTAAAATAATCAAGCTCACTTTCTCGCTCTCATTACCAAATATTTGCTTAATTTTCTAAAAACGCAACTTGACAAGTTTTTCCATTTACTTTCAGATCGAATGCTCTCGATGTAACAGTCAGGTCAGCCAAGATGGTTTCGGGGTCGAAGGGATGAACGGACCCAACTTATTTAAAGTTCCTACTGGCTGCCGGGCAGCTGTCAAAAAAGGTGGGTGTCTTCGTGGTTGGGTGTGGTCCCATTGTTATATATATATTTTTTAGATTTTTTTTTTTTGAATTTCGAATTAATGTTGAAAAAAAAGATAACTTTGGTGTTTTTAACTCATGTCACCGAAAAATTAACATGTATTGACAATGGGTCGTGCCAATACTGTGGGATTACCAGATCTTTTGCAGCTTGATTGTAATGGAGTTCCTATTTCGAGTTCTTACTGAAGTGTAAGCGCTCGAATTTGTCCATGTTAAAGGTTGTTATATTCGTTTGCAACCAGGGATATACTTTACTATCTAGTTCCTTTTGAAACTGCAGTAGTCTGATAAGCCCGAGTGTGGAAATCATCAGAATAAAGATATAAATGATCTTTGCGTGTTGGTATAGACATTAATATTCATTACCATAGTGAGACCAGAACCCAGAACGTTTCCTTGCTCTACACCTGTTATAACTTGGATAATGCTTCATTATTAGATACTTGAAATGTTGGGTTTGAGAGGAAGTTGAAGTTATGTAGTCAAGGTTCATTTAACCGTTTTTCTCTGAACTGCTTTCGTAGTATGAAGTGGTGAAATGTTAAAGAACGTTGCCACTTAGATCGAAGAAGTAATTGGCTCCTCTGTCATGTGATTCGGGTTTGGGGTGAAATAGCCTGTTCTGATCAGTATACTGCTCTCATAACCATTGCGAAATAGCCTGTTCTGATGAGTATACTGCTCTCATAACCATTTCGAAAATCTAGTAGTGATATGGCAAATGAGAGGCTATTCTGCCCTTCACTCTTTGATGTGTACTACATTGAGAGAGAGAGAGAGAGAGAGAGAGAATAATTTCAACATTGTTTCGAAGGGCTTTTACTGATTGGTTAGGAAAAAACGGGCCTTATACATAAGTCCATTAAGGAGGAAAACTTATTGAGGGGTGGAAGCATTACCTGGCTCCCAATCTCTTGAAGCCACTCGTGCTAACAACAACAAAAATCTTTATTTATGCATGACTTGAAATTACTTTCAGAATTGTAGGCAGCGCGTGTTATTATGAAGGGCTCACTTAAATCGAACGTTTACACAGCAATTCACATAGGCTATTGATCTGGGTTGTTTCATCACGTAAAGAAAGTAATTCTCGTTAGACTCAAAGGAAATAAAATCTTGTTTTATCTGCTACACGGGTTGCGAAAAAAAAGTATTTAACTTCTTTTTGAACACTGATGAAATGACTGAAGGAAGGCATTATCGATGGGAACGTTGCAAGGGATAATTTCCTCGTCATATAGACACTCCTCTAAGCTATGTCCAACCGTTTCCGATCTCGACTGTGCATTCGCCCGACTCCTTGGTTGATGGTGGAGGAGTCGAGTCGACCAGCCTTCCCGGCTTGTGGAAAGGCTGCCGGGACTGGCGAAGTTATCGTACGAAGACTCGCGCGTGCTCTAGTTCTGTCCTCTATATTTTTTCTCCCCCCAGCGCATCACTGATATCTTGACCTTTCTTCCAATAGCACACTTTGTAAAGTAGAGTTTTTTAGGTAATTTCCTCTAGTGTCATCAGCATTATTTCTGTAAATATTTACTCGTCATAAATAAACAGGCTTATATTTAATATTTAAGTAAATCATATTCATTGATGCAGTATAATAAGAATAACTCTTTCGGAATATGTTAAAGACCATATTGATATAAATGGATGCACTATCGTATTTTAATACATTCAGGATTATATTTGAATATGCAAGCACGCATCTGGTAATGAGCTGTTATACATATTGGTTTTTTATTTATACCCTTAAAATAAATACAAGGCATCAAAGCAAGCTTGTATTTCTTATGTAAATAGCTTTGGCTCCGCCCCATTCATGACGCAAGGTTAAGGATGACGAAGAACTTTATAATAATGGCATGGGGCTAATATTTTTCGTTATTTATCTTCCAATTTATGTATTTTACCCATTTTTATCGTTCTAATATAACAGTTTCTTTCTTTCATAGTATTGTCTTTCCATTTGTGCTAACGTTTGTTATTACATGCATCGTATACTAATGTGCTTCATGAGGTGTCAGTCTGTGAAGCGGCATTACAGGTCTTCGTAGAAGGCAAATTACAGCATCAATGATTTCAGGACATTTCAGGAAGAACATCACATTTCGGTATTATTTGGTAGTGTTCTTTTCGAAGGTTATGTGGTTAACCCGTCAACACGGGCTTCAAAGTGCACTTCATTAATTCACACTGATCGAAGCGTATACGAGATAAATGAGGAACTAGTCTACGTGACGGTATCATACGACAAGGATTTCTAGGCAGGATCCTCATGCCCAACTTGGGTTATAATTATAATTGTTTTATTTACTGAGGAGAGGAGAGAGGAGAATTTTGAAAAGTTTGAAAATTTAGGTTACGGCCGATGTTAACAATTTCTCGTCAGCGCGTAAATAAACTATTTTAAACGTGGCCGAACGTTGTAAGTATGACAAGAATTAATCGTGCCTGGGGGACAATTATTATGACAGACATTATTATACAATAATTCACAGAAGCGTGAGTAACGAAGGTTAGATTATGATTTATTATTACTTAGCGTATAATTTCTGCTAATGAAGTTGTCCATAACCTGCTAAATAATTAAATTCATATTTTCTCTTTTCATAAGTTTTAATAATTGTCTTGGGATGAAGAAAATTGGAATGAAAAGAATCGTTGTTTATTCCGAATTTTAGTTATATTATACTAAGGTAAGGTATAGCAAGTATATTCTTTTCTGTAATGCTTCTCCTTTTTTAACACCTGCTGAATTTAATATTTTATATAGGGAGTATTAAGAAATATCTCAAAGGATGAAATATGAAAAATAATATTCATTGAAAAAACAAATTATAGTAAAATATTGTTGGATATAATAAGTTTTACTAGGATAAGGTTGCAGAATGGTTGCATGAAGCAAAATGTATATAGAAGAAGTGCATTTTGAACCAAAGCGATCTCTCTGAGTAGGGCTCCAGACTACTCTTCACTAAATCCATCTGCGCAACGTAGATTTGTCTTAAGTAAAGCAGCGACCTTGCCAGGATTTCACACAGATATGAGTGACAGTCGGCCAAGCGTTCCTCTTGAAAGGACTCACGCAGCTGCTGTGTAAATAGATGCTTTTAATGAAGGCCTGCCTTGTGTTGCCTCCAAAGGGCTTGTCAGGTGCAGTTGACAGCCGCTAAAATGATTCAACTGGTAATATTCCTCCCGCGTTGCATGTCCTCCGAGTCACTTGGAAGGACTTTCTGTATTTAGGCAAAGCAACTCCATGTTGCCATCAGTAATTAAAAATTCATGCTTCTTTTTTTTATCTGTATCTGATCTTTTATAGGGTTGTTATATCATTTGCATATCTTTTTAAGAGTCACCTGATTTGGAGTTATCAACCGTTTTACAATTTCCACATTGATATACTAAGTAATTTTTGGGGGTTTCTTTTTCCAATAGCAATATTGTTTTGTTTTTTCCATGAATGAAGGACAATGCGTTTCCTTAAGCAATAGTATCAGTGAAATTTCTTGACTGAGAAGTACTATGGCTCCACGACGAAGATGGAATATGGATCTTTAAATTCCTGGGTGAATTTGCCCTGTTGCCTTTCATTGCATTTTCCTCCCCACCAATCGCATGAATATATTTTTCCCGGTCACATCAGGGGTTTTCGTATTCGGTTTCTATGATATTAAGAAGATTTTTTCCATCTCTACGTATATGTAACTTTGAAATTAAATGTTTAAAGGAAATAATATATATATATATATATATATATATATATATATATATATATATATATATATATACACATACATATACACGTACATACACACGCATGAATACATTTAAGTTTAAAAGTTACATGTAGAGAAGTAAGAAATCTTCAATATCATACATATATATGTATGTATGCGTGTAATGTATGTATGCATGCATTCATAATTTTGATAAAAAATTTAAATGAAGGCTTAGTTGTTGCTATTGGCCTAAGGTTGCTAATAAAGAGAAAGAGAGAGTGAAATATTCAAGAAACTTATTTGTATGAAACGTGTTTTTTTCAAGCATTATTCCGTTTTTTTTTTTATCGTATAAACATTGCTACAGAGCCTTCTCATCTTGCAGCTTGTGCATGGTTTAGGTACATTGCATTGTATTTCAGGGTGGGGGAATGAATTTCGTGGATCCTTTAAACTTCGTTTAATGTTCAAAACGTTGATGACAATATTATAATGTCATTGTTACTCCAAATGTATGAAACCTTTCATTGTTACTTAATGTTCAAAACTTTTATGAAAATATTTAATTGTTGTTACTTCAGTCATATGAATCCTTTCGTTGTTTTATTTAGAGAAATTTGCAATTCTAAGCCAACTCCTGCAGCAGTTTTTTTGCCGATGAGCGATGAGAGCAACGCACATTGTTAACTTATTTACTTTCTGAAAGTCTACAAAGGCTCCGTTTATCTCTCTCTCTCTCTCTCTCTCTCTCTCTCTCTCTCCTCTCTCTCTACTCATACGTTGCTTTTGGTTTTACCCAGCTATATTCAAGAGACCAACAATTTCAAAACGGCAAAATCTTTATTGCTAAGTTCCAGTAGAGGCAATATATATCTTATTTTACGTGCCTGTGATCTTCTCATTCGTCGGTTATAACTGAAAACGGTAAAGTCGGTAAGACCAAATTCTGTATACTTCAAAAGTCCGAATATTGTTTTTCGTTCATTAAATATGTTATGAGGAATTGCATGAGATACAGTTATATAAAGTCGAAAACTGGTCATGCCCTACAGCCTGCCTCATAATTTTTTTTTTCACCTGTGGTAATGTGAGATAAATGAATCACGTACTAAAGTTTAAATATGATATAAGAGAAAAATATCCCTTGCAGTTAAAAATATTGGGCAAACAGATTTTCATCTTGCAGAAGAGATACCTCTTAAGATCTTCACTTTCAGTGAGTAAACGTATTTTTCTGGATAATTGTTGTTAATATTTGAAGTGATGGGTAGAAAGAACTCGTTATTGTTTTATTGTTGAATGAAAATCCAATGACAGACTGTAAATTGCATTTGTTTGTTTAAGAAACATCATCCCAGTTGCATAAATCAAGTACCATTAATTTATTCCCTAGAATAGTAAGTATAGATATATTGCATTGTAGTCCTTATTTTATAGAATGTTTTTTTAGGGGTAAAACTGTGCTTGTTTTGATTTGTATTTTAAGGTAATAGAATAAAATTTGGTCTTCGTCCAGTCCCTATTGCAGTGTCGTGAAATACGCGGGCATATTACAAGAGGGTGGCTCTTGTTCTCTTCCTCAGTTTGGTTTATTTTCCCGAGATTCTCACTTACCTTTCCCTCACCAGAGGTTACGTTTTTGTTCCTCAGGTGCTCTTGAAAATATATTCCGATGGATCAGGGGAAAAATGACTGACAGGTGTACCTAGAAAACACACACACACAACCCACAGAGAGAGAGAGAGAGAGAGAGAGAGAGAGAGAGAGAGAGAGCCTTTCATGCAACAGTACAGGCCAGCGAGAAATGATATAGATTAATGATATTCTTAAATGAGACACGTTTATACCTTGACATACAAAACACGTTCACCACCCGCGAGAAATAAAGTGGTCTTCGCTAACTAAAAACTCTGTCGACTTTTACCCAAGCAAAACTAAGGACGGATGCCCGGAGGCCTTTACTTAATTAACAGCTTAATTTGCGGAAGTTAAAAAAGCGATTTTCCTATTCAGATATTTTCTCCTCCAAGGTATTCCAACGTATTTTTTTCCCCCTCGACTTCAGTTGATTTTAAGTTGAAATGCTTCCAGCATTCATCTTTTAAAAGACGCAGACTTTCTTCGTGTGTATACGGATTATTTCGGGTTGTTTGAAATTGTTTTTCTGTCTTTAAAACACCAGAGGTGCTATGTTCCAATTCCAGAAGATAATTTTAAATAATAATAACCAATGTTCAGCTTTTCACATTTTGTTTTCTTGCAGTACTCTGTCCAGGAAGAGGTTCTTTCAAATTTTTAAATGTTATCATTTATAACGTACTAGATTTTGACCTGAACGTTAACTATGAAATAATGTTCATTCTAAATGTTCTAAGTATCGAATTCTTGTCCTCGCCTTTCATTCCAATTTGACAAAAAATAAAGAGCAGATGTAAAAAGGGGGGGATGGGAAGGTTAACTTTTTTTCGAATTAGAATTTTTTGTTCAGGTAAAACCTGGATAGGAAATAAAAATTTGTCATTTCCTTCAAGCTCGCGTAAAAGACCCAACACACACCGTACGAAAACTGTATGTAAAAGCGAGGTTTTGAAGGCAATCAATTTGCAATAATGTAAGGGGATTTAGAAACGTAGCGGGTAGAAGAAGCGCAGTTTTTTTTTTTTTTTTTTTTTTTTTTTTTGTTTTTTTTTTTTTTTTTTTTTTTTTTTTTGATAATTTAGACCCAGATAAATTTTTTTTTTCGGCTGTATAGCCAGAGGTTGGACGTTCTAGTGATAGATGTCTCTCGACGTGGTTCGGAAGTCACGTAAAACCGTTGGTCCCGTTACTGAATAACCACTGGTTCCATGCAATGTAAAAACACCATACAAACAGAGGTTAGACGGTGTATAAGCTGATACATCAAATGGTTGTCTAGATGGATTATGTACCTATACGCAAACCTCATGACTTAGATTGGGTTCAGTTAAGCGGAAACTGTATTGGAGATAAATTAGCTAGATAGATTAGCCAGAATCAGAGTCATTCGCCATTATTATTTGATGTTTTTCAACCAAGAATTCAGCTATACAGTACATAAAACGTCAGAATTATCGTCCTTATAATATAGAGCAGAAATCCGTCATTTTCCAGCCTAGTAAAAATAGAGCCTGATGGAAAAGAAGGCATTACAAAGAGAAAAAAAATAGTTGAAACGCGCCATCCCATTTGTTGCTGTGAGTGGCTGGAGGAAACACACCTGTCAATACACCAGCTGTTGAAGAAGGAAGGACATGATCCAGAAATAGCCTCCGACTCTATTGGAAACGTCCCACAGAGGGAGAGGGAAGTTTGTTGTGAAACACAATTATAACATTTGATTGAAGAGGAAATGCATTTTGAAAGATATCGTCCCTGTATGACATTGGATACCTTGTGTTACTGCGGTGCGGAAAAAATTGTGTCTGTGTTTATGTGTATGTTAATATATAGAGAGAGAGAGAGAGAGAGAGAGAGAGAGAGAGAGAGAGAGAGAGAGAGAGAGAGAGAGAGGGGGGGGGGGTTCATTTTAATGTAACAAGATTTGACATACGATCAAATTAGTTTTTAACCAGAAAAATACAACTGCTAAATAAATAATAAACACATCGAAGCTCGGCGTAGAGTACGTTTTTACTTTTAGTTTTGAAAAGTCTCAAATATTTTTCAGAGCTGTGTATCTGAAAATAAAATTTTATAGAAATGACAGAATCTGAATTAAGTAACAAGATTCAGAGCGGAGAAAAAGAGAAAAAATAGAGGTTGTTCTGATTTCCTTTGCAAATGTTTAACAATGAATACTGTTTGGATTATACTTGTCGACTAGTTAACACTGCCATCACACATAATGCAGTTGAAATTATGTGAAACATTAATGCGTACGTCGAGGTGGAAAGGGTCAAGTGGTAACTGAAAATATATATTAACTATTAACTAGATGACAATTATATAAATATATTACGAAAGAGCCATTTTTTTTATATCACCATTAGATTCATTTGAGATAAAAGAACAGCTTATTGTTACAAAAATCTCTCTCTCTCTCTCTCTCTCTCTCTCTCTCTCTCTCCGCTCAATCTCTCTCTCTCTCTCTGCTCTCTCCTTCCTTACCTGCATAGTATGTTTTTTCGTGATCAGATTTTCGTCTGCAACTTCGAGATAAATCCTTTACAAAAAGGGATCAAAGACGCACCTGAGATTGAGGCTTCGTAAGGTATTTCCGCTTTTTAAGGCGAGTCTTGACCTTCAAAACTTTTCAGCGGAGTTTCTGTTTAGAACCACCCCTTAGGGAGGAGTCTCTCGAGGCTTTTCACGTTATTTTCTTTTTGACAACTGAGCGAAGTCTTTTTAGTGTTTATTGCCAACCACTTGAAAATGTGATTAGTGACGATGATTCAATTGGAAAACTTATTTTAGTTATCGCTTTGAGGGGAGAGGAGAGAGGAGGAGAGAGAGAGAGAGAGAGAGAGAGAGAGAGAGAGAGAGATAAGCTCCAGACGACAAAAACGGGTTTCGAAAATATGATTATTTGTTGAGAACTTGTCGTATGCCAAGACTTACTTCCGTGTAATAACAGTAATGCTATTATACCCACACATTGTTGGGGTTCTGTGGCAATAACCTTGACTATCTCACTTGTGCTGGAATTAACACCCATATTATTTTAAGGAAACTTTCTAGATTAATTGGATAAACATAGGCTCTGCCTATGAACTGTATATGATTGTTTGTCTTTCGGAGCTCATGAAGGTTTATATGATTTGTAACGATAAATAATGAAGTGGTATGCATCTTCATACAGAGATTTTTCGTGGTTTTGATATTGTAGTTCATGATATGTTTTGTTTTCATGGGTAACGCTTTTTCATATCCAGGTTAGATAAGTTTTAAAAGATTGCAAGTTGATACTTGAGATTTTCCCTTCTTATCAACAACTTTTTTTTAGTAAGTTCGTTTGCGTATTGTTATTGTTTTATTGTTTGAAATATTTATTTGTTTTACCTAGATTTTTTTTTCCTCCAGCATATGCTTAATATATTTATTTATTTATTTTTTTTACTACCTAAAGGCGTTAGTTTTAGTAATGTTTACAGATATCAATAATCGAAGAGTCACAAATCAGTCGCATCAATTATTATCGTTTCTTATAGTTTAGTATTATTAAGTGGAGTTACTGCTCCATTTTGTCAAATGGGCAAACAATAGTAAGTATCGTGCCTAGATATTTGTGGAGTTTGTGTTTGTCGAATCAGCGGATACATACCATGGTAATAAATGGAAAAATAAAGTTAACATATTTGCTTATCGATGAGACTGAACACAAAGCAGTTCCTCCGTACTTGCTCTCTTCCCCTCTTCAACTTTTAATGTATAAGTATGGAAACAAACATTTAGAAATCCAGTCAGGAAATAAAATGAAGCAATTTCATATCTTGAACTTATTCAGAACACAACCCGAAAAATTAGTTCTTAAGGATACCGGGAAATGTCAGTATTCAACAGGAAAAGTAAGAGCGTAATCAAGTAATTTAGGCATAGGAAATATTCACAAGAAACGCTAAAGCAACATTGCAGCTACTGCGTTTGCTTCACTATCGGGAAATGGGGAAAAAGAGGGTTTGGACCCCTGCTCTAGTGAGTCTTTGCTATTCATCTTTCTAGGATCTGTCGAGGGAAGCCTTTGAAATGCCTTGTTTGTTGCTCATTAACATCTGCCTCTACAAACAACACTTACACGATGCGACATGGGGACATTTTGCCTTTATTTGCATAGATAAGCCGGCGAATAGAAGGTGAAGATGGAACTTCACAGCCTTATAGAGAAGGAGCTGCTTACTTTATTCTAACAGTAACCGTAATTTTTTTCATGCAGAGGCTGATGGGATTGGTATCTTACTTTCTCATTCTTAGGATCAAAGACTAGGTGATATTGATAATAATGATAAGGAACAAATGAGGTTATCGAAAAATTTGTTGCCAACATAAAATTCAGAGAACCTCATGCAGCATATGCTAATAATAATTTTTGGGACGATAGAATAGTAAAAATCTGTTATATTGCTTCCATGTGCTGGTCCATTATTATTCATTTAAATCTGTACGATAGATCTTAAGAGGCGAAGTTGAATTCCTCATATATTGATATTCTAGCTAGTGTGGCTTTTAATGAGGCGAAGTTAAATTCCTCATATATAGATATTCTAGCTAGCGTGGCCTTTTAATCTGAGTAACAACGCATGAATTATATTTTTCCTAGTTGATTTTCTAAAATCCTGCTGAAAATATTATCAATACAGTCACCCAAAAGCCGTTGGTCTCATAAAACGCCGATAAAAGTATACAAAAATTAATGTTAAAAAAAAAAGCTGTAAAAAAAGCAAAAGGCTGTAAGAAATTACAAAAGGGAATTAAATTCATTCTTTTATCGGCGTCCCCCCCCCCCCCCCCCACCCCCCCCCCCCCCCCCCCCAAACCCCTGGGGCCAAATGCAGAACAATAAGTTCCGCTTTTAACTGCTAATGAGTCTCGTTGCAGTTGCAGAGTTTCAAACGAGAGGAATTTGCATAAGACCCCGCTCATGGCCTCTTTGTTTTGGAGTGCCTCATTCCTCCAGAAGGATCCAATGGTTTAGAAAATGAATGATATGTTCCTTTAAATAGAGCGAAAACTTTCTATTTTTCCCCTTTACGAAGAAATAAACCTGTCAGTAATTATCTGGTAGGGTCAGAGCTGAATTCTGTTGTCTCTGTTCGAATTAGTAGTTTGTTCCTCTCTGGCTTTCTGTCTTTAAGAGTATGCTGAAGTCTGCCTTTTTTTTTTTAAATCGTAAATATAAATTGATTTTGTTCCTTGAATTTGGTCTTATTTCGGAGCATTTTTATTAACAAATAAGTCCCTTGTGAAATTCTTCTCTCTCTCTCTCTCTCTCTCTCTCTCTCTCTCTCTCTCTCCTCAGTTTTTATACTCCCTTTTTTGTAGCTCACTTCCTCTTTCACTCCTCTTTGTAACTCCTTTCCTTCCCTTCTTTTCTTCATGCATTTCAGAGATTTTCTCACATTCGTTGCCCTCAAGCTTTCTCCGTTTTAGAACAAAAATGACACTTAAAAAAACCCTTGGTATGTATTGTATATTATTATTACTTAATTATTTAATAATATATGTATATATAGTATGTATCTAATATATGAGTACTGTATGTATTTATGTATAATATATGTGTGTATGTATGCATGCTTTATTTATATAAACGTACACTTCCACAAATATATGTATATATTGATTGGTAGATATAGACAGTTACGCAAGGAAATGATGGGCACTTTGCCATTCAATATACAGGAGAGTCTCTCAGAACCTTCAGTGTTGTAATATTACTGGCGCTCAGCCAATGACCTCCTTGTTTTCCGCAAAAAACAGTCTGAATATACGTGCCCATGAGGTGCGATGGATCAAATTTTAAAGGAGAGAGAAGAGAGAGGAGGAGAGAGAGAGAGAGAGAGCGAGAGAGAGAGAGAGAGAGAGAGAGAGAGAGAGAGAGGAAGGCTGGTAGCAGTAGAGTAAAACGCTCACGATAATATAGAGTTTAGAGCCATAAATGTATTGTTTTTTAGCTGCGGGATAATTTTTTTGTATTGTCAGACAAAAGCTTGTGAAGTGAACGTTTGGTTACCAGTAGGTAAAACAGTATATCGGTAGCGAATGAAACATTTATTTACTGTAAGGTACGTTCTTTTTTTTACTGAAGTAGAGTTGCATGTCTGTGGGCATTTTTCTTTTACGTAAAATGAAAGTAACATTTACAATTTGCTTACAAAACCAGGATATCATGGATACTATTATATTATTTTATTATTATTATTATTAAAAAATCCTCATAGTTAGCACGAGTCTTCAAATGGAGAAACAGATCCACAGTTATATAATGTACATATATTTAAATTAAAAACTTTAAGTATAGTTTTCAGGAATCTGTCTGGTTCCCCTTATCAATCTGCAGATGATAAGGGGAACCGAACGACGATTCCCGAAATCTATCTTATAGTCTTTTAATTTGAAATATGTACATTTGCATAACTGTGGATTTATTTCTCCATTTTATTATTATTATTATTATTATTATTATTAAGGTTAAATTTCCTACCTGGTGTATTTTTGGGTCAGTTGTACATCAGGCATCACATTCCTCAGTCTCAGAAACTTCATTTGGAACTTAATACGTTTTCAAATTCGGGACGCCGTACTTCAGTAGATTTCAAGTTTAGGTGAGTTGACAGAAAGGAGTGTTGGGGACAACAAGCATTCTCACAATTAAACGCCTGTACGGAAAATAAAATTCAAGATGCGTTTGTTTTTTATTTGCTAAAGTTTTCCTCCTTAAAGGAGTTTGTGCTGACAGGATTCTTGAGGAGTTTCAGAAGGACGACTCAGTTTCTGTATCTTTCATGTCTTGTATTAAAGTACATAAAATACACACACTTGTATATATATATATACACACACACACACACACACACACATATATATATATATATATATATATATATATATATATGAGAGAGAGAGAGAGAGAGAGAATCATTTACTATGTAATTTACGGTTTTTGGTTGAAAGATTGTATTGCTGAGTGCTCTGTCAATAGTGGGTATTTGTCTTTGTAAAATAAGTGGGAATCTATAAACTTTTATTATTGGTAGTTATTATCTACAGTGATTTTGCTTTTTCTATTTTACAACGTGGGGTACGAAGGAGTAAGTCAGTAAGTGTGAGAAAAATCTATTTATGATAAAGACGGTCATATTTGCATGCATCTAAAAAAAAAAAAGTGCCAAAAAGCATTATAAACAGGAGTTAAAGAATTAAAAATATATACGATGTTCCATGTCAAACGCCTCTGTATACAATTATCTCTCAAAAAAAAAAAATTCTGATTTAGTTTTCCTCCTCCTTGTCACCCTCTTTTATCACATTCCTTCCTCAGTGACCGTAATTGCCTTTAGACCGTCTCTCCCCTTCCTCTCACTGCTCGCGTTGCACTGGGGGATTTTTAATTACTTCTCTGTAAATTGTATATTGACCCTAGGTGGACAGGAACACAATCTGTATGTATATATATACAGTAGATTGTACCAGCTCACAAACTCGTATGCACACCACACACACGCACACACACACACACACACTATATATATATATATATATATATATATATATACCATATATATATATATAATATATATATATATATATATATATACATTCATAGTTTTGTGTATATGCAAAGGACAGGAATTTTATGTCATATATAACAGCTTTGACATTATCTACAAGACTAGCCTAGTTCCATCAAGAATGCTTGGTAACCTCATAGGACTGATAAAGTCTTAGAATCAACGATAATAGCAGACAGAACCTACGCAGAACTCGGTCTTGTAGCGTCCTACCAGCATAGATTGTGTAAATTCATTCTGTAGCGCTTTTATTTCTTGATTGTTTGTGCAAGGTAAAGTACAACCGTTCGTGAATGGGGCTTTTAATAACGTTATAGCCTCATTAGGTTACTATATTTTTCATGGCGAAATCAGATGTTTTTAGTTTCGAATATGAAAACATTTTTAAAAACCAAGAAAAAAAAACGACTACCTTGAAAGAGCTATTAGCTTTCGAAAGAAGTGAATCAATACGTATAAAGGACAAACAATTAAAGAATCATTTTCATCACAGTTTAACGTTATATTTGTTTGTTTTCTAAAGCAAATCGTTAAAAATTCTATGACTTACAAGTAAAATAAATAAATGATTAGATGAATAGACGAGAATTACCATGCCTTACAAGGAAAATAAATAAATGCATAGATGAATTAATGAGAAATAACATGCCTTGCAAGCAAAATAAATAAATGAAAGAATAGATGAATAAATGATAAATACCATGCCTTACAAGCAAAATAAATAAATGAATAGATGAATTAATGAGAAATACCATGCCTTGCAAGCAAAATGAATAAATAAATAGTTGAATTAATGAGAAATACCATGATTTACAAGCAAAATAAATAAATGAATAAATGACAAATATCATGCTTACAAGTAAAATAAATGAATAAATGAGAACTACCATGCCTTAAAAGCAAAATAAATAAATGAATAGGTGAATAAGTGAGAAATACAATGCCTTATAAGCAAAATAAATAGATGAATGAATAGATGAATAAATGAGATTAACATACTGTACAAGCAAAAAGAATAGATGGATAAATGAGTAATATCATGCCTTACAAGCAAAATAAATAAAGAAAATTAGTAGATGGATAAACGAACAAATCCATAGCTTTAAAGTCGGCCGAACCCAACAATTTTCAGACTCCAAGGAGGAGGTTCAGTAAGGGAATTTCCTCGCAGATAATAAGCTTAATTTCCAGCAGCGTCGAGAACGTTACCTTACGTTAATTAATTCTGCTCCTTCCTCCTCTTGCACAAGATCGCTCCGCTTTTCTTGTCCTCTCGCGTTTTTCATCTTTCTCGGGAGCTGATTAATTTGCAGGTGGCGACAAGCGACGCGAAACGAAGCGGGAGCGGAGAAGAGAGGCTCTTGGAGTCAGAGGGAATGGAGGCGATACAATAGAGTGGAATGGATTATTATAGAGGTTAAGCCAGAGGGCAAGCAATAGGACCTACGAGGTCATTCAGCGCTGGAAGGGAAATTGAGAGTAGGTAGGTTTGAAAGGTGTAACGAGAACCTCAAAGCAGTTGCGTTATGAAATAATTGTTGAGAGAGGGTGGAAAGCAAGATGGAAGAGAGGTGACGTGAACGGAGGTACAGTAAAAGGAATGTAAGGGGTTGCAACTATGGGCCGAAGGGACGCTGCAGAGAATCTTTAGTAATGCTTACAGTGCACCCTGTGAGGTGCACTAACGGCACTATACACATACGGGGGTGATATAACAGAAGGCGCTGATTAATTTGCAATATTTGAAAATCACAAAATAAAACAAAATTATCCAAAAAAAAAAAAAAAAAAAAAAAAAAAAAAAAACAGAAAAGAAAAGAGGGTGCTGGAGATGACATGTTTAAATAGAAAGAGGCCTTGTCATTTTTATCTGTATCTTCCTCTTCACTTGTTTGTTTGGTTGATGAAACTCCAATGGAAAAAAAAATAAATAAAAAAAATAAAAAGGAAATCTCAGGAGTTATGACAAAACCAATAAGTATAAAACAGGCAACATTCTAATGTCTTTCCTTTAGGGCTCCCGCGGCGTGTTTCATTGGAAATAAATAAAGCGCCTAAATATAAGGTGCGGTCGGGATTTGAGATTTTAATTTCATTCGAACCCACGCGATGCTCACAAAGATTTCCCGGAAAATTGCTGCTTGCACGTGTTAAGTAATTGTGAAATCCTATACATATGTTCCCAAGAACTGAATCTAAATGTCACTTAAATATTTCGTAGGTGTCTACGTAATACGGGTGTAATCGTTGTAGCAATTATTATTGTAAAATGGATGAAATATAAGTATATAGATTGCATATATACTAGTTGAAGGAGCCAACTGATCAAGTTGACAAGATCTACATTCTTTAGTCAAATAATTATACATATAATCCATGTGTGGTTCTCTTTTAAAATGTTCAAATGGAATGTAACTAATTGTAAAAATTATGTGAATTGTAGACGTCTATAGCACACACACACACAAAACGGGCGTTATGTTAATTTGTTAAGTATTTAGTAAGGAATAATTGCACAATAGCCCTCTAATAGGAATCGAAGCATTCATTTAATAATTTTATCTTTTGGTAAAATATGAATTTGAAACAATAATATATATACTTTGGTTGGCTGTCATGTCATTCGAAAGCATGTTTCCATGGTCAATGGTCAGCATTTACAGCGACTGCACAAACACACACACACACACACACACCACATACACAACACACACACACACGGGACATTTCACTATTATATATATATATATATATATATAGATATATATATATATATATATATATATATATATTATATATTCTTTTTTTTATTAACCTTTTGGTTTTTAAAATAAGATTCCCATTTCCACGTTTCGGGTGCTCGTTTATTTTCAGTACGTCCATTAAAAATTTGTTTTACTGCTCTAGTGAAATAGCCTGTTCTAAAAAAAATGAAAAGCCTAAATCTAATTGACTGGCCTGTCGAAAGGGATCAGGAACTTACCCTGCGTTTGAATGTGATTCCATGGAGCTTAATTTCTAGTCTAGTCTAGTGTCAAGGTTGTTTTTTTCTGTTGGAATGTGCTTCGGGAATTTGTCAATTTTAGATATATCATCAATGATTCGTCGAAAATTTAATTGTAAAGACAGGCAGTTTGAACAAATATGGGTGGGCTGCAGGCATTTACTGTAGTTTAGAAATTCATAGGGTCTGATTAATGCCTTCTGTATTCCCTTAAGATGCCAAACGACATGAAGTATGTAGTAGTCTTCCATTATAACCAGTAAAATGACAGCGAATCATTTCGCGCTATCGAACGGGAATTGACGTAGATACTTTGTAAGAAAACTGAGGAATAGGTTACAGAAAGTTGGTGAATACCCATGGCGTGTTGAAAAAATAAGCATGAAAAGGCGGCAGAAAGAAACTTTGCGTATCATTTCGAGAAGTTTGAAAATGTGATCCAACTGGAGACAAATCCTTGAAGGAGGAAAGTTTGTTTATATTATGGTGGTATTCATCTGCTTAGTAAGGTTAGATTTTGATTCTCAAAATCTTCCTACGTCTTTGAAGGTCGATGACCCATTAAGACCCTTAGAATCAGATTCGCCCAGACAAGGCCAGAAAAGCGACTTCGAGTTCCCCTTCCCTTTCACCACTGGCTCTGCCAGCCGCCTTCCTACACCCCCACCCCCACCCCCCCCCCCTCCCTCCCTCCCTCCCTCCAGCAATCTGAGATTGAGTCGTGGATGATGCGGAAATGTTACAGATTTCAGGGAGAGAGAGGTTGAGAGAGTAAATGGATAGGGTGAATATAGAAAGTGTGACGACGCTAAGCGAGGATGGAGTATGAAAATGTAACGTGAGGAATATGCAAGTAAAAGGGAAAAGTAAAAGTAGTATGAAAAGTAAAGGCGAGTTCTTTCTCACACTAAGAAGAAGATTTATTCATAGTTTTTATTTAAGTAGTAAATACACCCACATTACTACCTTTCTTAATGCGAAATAAGTTAACCAGTGGTTCAAATACTTCTGACTAAAAGCTTGAACTAACGGCGGAAATACAACTTGATGAATGAAAAGATAAAGTTAATGCAACAAGCAAGGAAGTTTCCCCTCGTGTTTTCTTAAGAGCCAGCGGACAGAGGCAATGGAGAATTTTACAACATCGTAACGAAAGAACGAGATGATAGTAAAATAAAAAAATAAAAAAATATAAATAAATGAATAAAATAAAGACTGGAAATTCCGTTGACTCTTGCGTCTCTCAGTGCATTTTTATGGAAAAGGTTCCCTCAGTTTACTTGGATTTGGTTTGGTGGAGGTATGGCAGAAAATAGTCTCTCTCTCTCTCTCTACTCTCTCTCTCTCTCTACTCTCTCTCTCTCTCTCTCTAGCGTCTAAACAGAGTACAACTCCTACCTAATGCAATGGCAAACACAAATTAAGGCTCATTTAGCATTAGTTCCGAATCAATTCGTCTTCTTACAGAAGCCGGACGCCGTTAAGGCTCAAACACGGCAATGATGCAAAACCGATGAAAAGCCTCCAATCATGATCTCCCGCAGCGCTGCTGGTTTGCAAATTACCTCTCCTAAATAGCCGGCGCCTGATCTTCGGGTTTCTAAAAATACCCGTCTAAATTCTTTGAGCAAGGGAAACGAGGAGGAACGTCTGGGAAGGAAAATAATGAATCAGGTTCAGTCAAGAGGCAGACCATTTTTTTCCCACTGTCATTAACATCAGTGAATTCCGTTTGGAACTAGAAATGATAATAAAGAATTGAATATGTATAACTCTGGTTAAAGTTTTCACCTGTCACATACGAACAACAGTGACAAAGAAATCGATCGGGTTTATTTACTTTGGCGAAATATACATCACACGATAGAAAGTAAAGGATGCCTGTTGCGTTTCATCAATAGTAAGATGAAGTACAAAATATAGAAGAGAAACTTCACAGTATGTCCAAAGGGCTGTTGATACGAGACACATAACAACAAATAGCCTTGATTTGCATTCTTGTGACAGCTGTCAGATTAATTTTGTCTTGTGACAGTTGTCAGTTCAATTTTGCCTTTTGACAATTGCCAGACTAGTTTTGTCTTGTAACAGTTGTCAGTTCAATTTTGTCCTTTTATTGTCTGATTAATTTGTCTTGTGACAGTTGTCAGATTAATTATGGAAAATGACCCGGATAACATCTACATGTTAGAGAGCCGCTCGAGTGTCATTTTAGTCTTGATTCATGTAAGCAATGATAATAATGAAAACTGTGCAACAGTGTTAAGCTTTAGGAAGCATTTCTGTTAAGAGTAATTATTGTGTAGTAATTCTAGAGATTAACGGGAAGCCTTGTAGTTGTGGTCACAGACCTTATCCAAATTTCTGGAAACTAATCCAAGACCTCTGATTACGATTAAGATTATGCTGATTAGGTGGGTTCAGGTTCCAGATTCTCATCTAACAGGAAAAATTCATGTTTCCCTATGTGTGAAAAATAATGAACCAAAAACCACTATATTAATATAGTTGTGGCATAAACTCTCCATTGACATCTACTTTTCAGTTGTAGAAAAGAATAATACATTTTGCATAAACAAGTTTGATATTTCACTTTATGCAGCCGAGCATTTCCAAGGCAAGAAAATGGGAACACCATAGCACTCGTTTTGGTATCGCTTATTCGGGATGTCCATAAAGGTCCAAATTCCATTACCGTTCGGGCAGATGTCATTTTCCATTTGGGCCGGACATAATGCATTGCGCTGTCCTTCCATTACAAGTCCATTTGCAACTTCATCGGTGTATCGTTCTTCAGTTTTAAGATAAAAGCAAATGGACTGAATGGTCGAATCTCGCAGAAATGGCACGAACACATTCTCTTGATCTGGTTGGATTCAAACTCCATTTATTGTAGACGTAAAAGGCACAGTTTTATGTTTGGCATGAAAAAATCGTTGTTCAAAGGCACTGTTTCCTTCCAAAAATAAATAGCCGGCATCCCCGTGTAGTGATAATAAACTTAATAACGTCTTGACGTTTCAGTGATTTTTTTCTGTGCAACATAAGTGTTTCGCCACTCCCGCCCCGCCCCCTTTTATTTTGTTTAATGGATTGTGAAGTCTACGAAATGTCCCCTTTGGTATCTGTTTTAAAGGAATACGAAAATTTGACAACTTTTCTGTAAGTAGGTAATACAGGAATTGCAGAATCTAGGTTTGTCAGTGAAATTGTCCATTCCCTTTTCGTCGAAGGTTTATCATTCTTCAAAATTTCTCTGAATCTCAGAACACTCGCTGAAGACTTTAAAGGACGCTCAGCTTTGATCGTGGTTTGTATGATTTGAGATGTCTTAAGTTATCGTATGTTATATTTACAGGAAATATATAATTTCTAACATCTACTTTCACTCTATCATATTTTTTTTTTTTCTGTTTTTTATTTTTTCTTCCATACATCCTCCGATAATCAAATTATCGAAAATTTTTGCTGAAACGAAGTACATTCTTATGTAATCTTTTTAGCACCTTGTCTTATAAAGCAATCTACATTTTTACTGGTTTTGTTTTTTGTTGTCTTTCCATTTTTGACATTACCACATGGTGGCAATGTCTATAACACATCCATCTCGCTCGTTCTTTTTTTGACTTCTTTACTTTCGACATTAGTCAAGGACCTCTGAAGCTCAAAGAACTTCTGGAACCTCGAGGAACTTCTGGAACCTCGAGGAATTTTTGGAACCCCGAGGAAACTCGGAGTCTCTGGAACCTCGAGGAACATCTTTAAGCTCGAGGAAGCTTAAGGAACCTCTAGGAACCTCGAGGAACTTCTGGAACCACCAGCAACTTCTGGAACTTCGAGGAACCTCTGGAACCTCGAGGGAACTTCTGGAACATCGAGGAACTTTTCGAACCTCGAGGAACTTCTGGAACCTCGAGGAACTTTTCGAACCTCGAGGAATTTCTGGAACCTCGAGGAACCTCTGGAACCTCGAGGAACTTCAGGAACCACCAGCAACTTCTGGAACTTCGAGGAACCTCTGGTACCTCGAGGAACTTCTGGACATCGAGGAACTTTTCGAACCTCGAGGAACTTTTCGAACCTCGAGGAATTTTCTGGAACCTCGAGGAACTCTGGAACCTCGAGGAACTTCTGGAACCACCAGCAACTTCTGGAACTTCGAGGAACCTCTGGAACCTCGAGGGAACTTCTGGAACATCGAGGAATTAACTTTCGAACCTCGAGGAACTTTTCGAACCTCGAGGAATTTCTGGAACCTCGAGGAACCTCTGGAACCCCGAGGAACTTCTGGAACCCAAACATCTTAGTTCTCTCGCGACCGGTCGATGTACCACTACAAGGAGGCTGGCTGCACTCAAGTTTATTATATGCCGCTGATTGCTTTACGTATTTACGGTGACTAGTTTCTACCTCACGTTGTTTTGATCTTAAAAATAGGTGGAATTAAAATCATATATATATATATATATATATATATATATATATATATATATATATATATATATATATATATATATATATATTAGAGGGATTTCATTCCTGCTGTCGCAAGTAAATATTTTACGCCATTCTGCCAAGACGTAGGTAACAATATGAAAAACTCTGCAATACTGACATTTAAAAAAAGACCAAATAATATCACCCTGAGTCTCTCCATCTTGAAGGATGGATTCCAGCCACAAACTCTCCTATTGTTAGGTTAGGCAATAAATCAATATATTCTGAGCTATCCAGGAAATCTATGCTTTATGTGGCAGAAAGGACGAAAACCCCGGAAAAGAAATAGATCTGCACCAGCGAATGGAACTCCGTGGCTTAATAAAATTTCGAAAAAAAGAAAAATAGGTGGGATTTCGCGTTTCATAGATTATAGGACGAGACGCCAGTAACAGAGGAATATATATTGCAATGAATTTCGTGGATTCACAACGGTCCTCGGAACGTTTTAGGTTAGGAAAAGTGACGTTATCAGTAATTCATGGGAGACGCAAGAAAGGAGAAAAGAAGAGGTGTTTGGAATCTCCTTTAATTTTTTTTATCGAACTGTTGGGAATTAACTTTCTCTTTATTCTTGGACATTTAAAATTAACATAAAAGTAGGTCCTTCATGGAATGCAGACTGCAAAATAATTTAGTTGTATATTAAAAGATGAATATCTGAATATGACCTCTAAGAGAAAGTACTTTGTTTTATATATATATATATAATATATATATATATATATATATATATATATATATATCATACATGTGTGTGTGGGTGTTAATTTCTATTATTATTCGTAGTAGTAGTCTCAGTAGTAAGATTAATGGCATCACCGTACCTGTCATCTTGCACAAGTTAATTCCCACGAACTAACTATAATTCAGTCACCATTGAAGTGGTATGGGGATATGTGTTAAGGATGCATGACGAGGAGGGAGTGAAGAGGGCTTGGGAGGAACCTGTTAGAGGAAGAAGATCGAGAGGAAGACAGAGAATTAAATGGCGAGATGAGGTGAAGGAAGATATGAAGAGAAGAGAACTGGTTGGAGGACGATCTGCCTTTGATAGAGGGCAGTGGAGGAGAAAGGAAATCAGGCAACCGACCTCTTCATGTAGGGATAACGGTGGGAAAGAAGAGGAACTAACTATAATTAATAAAACCTTCATACTTTTTTTTTTTTTTTACATAACATCATTATGAGTTCTTAGGATTACTATTTAAGGACCTCCGCAATTCTAAGGATGAGAATGCTTGTAAATGTGATGAGAACGCTTGTAAATCGGGTTAAAAAAATTTGACAAATGTAAGTCGAAAGAGAGATTTTCAGTCTTGAGGGAAATTGCTTCACTTTTTTAACAAAACATACTATGTCAATGAAAAATGGTAATTGTATCTCCTATACTTCGTTGATGAAGACTTGGAACCTCTCTCTCTCTCTCTCTCTCTCTCTCTCTCTCTCTCTCTCTCTCTCTCTCTCTCTATCTCTCTGACGTTGTGATACGTGACACCAAACAAACCCCGACTACTCTGTGCATTCTTGTTTGCGCAATACAATACAAATTTGAAACCTCGAGAATATGAGCTTTATATAATCCGCTAAATAACTTGTGGTGTACAGGTTGTAAGTCGTGCTTGAAATACACGTTTGTGATGATGAAAAAGACAAAACAAGTATCCAGTGGACAGGTTGTATATCTTATCTCCTCCCACATTGACAGGTAGAATTATTCATTTCTGTTGCCAGCAACAGGTTACTGAGAAATCGAGAATTTTAAATAATTTCAACAACTAAATTGGAAATTCGGTCATTTTGCTACTACAGAATAAGGAATGAAGAAATGTGGGGATCATCCTTAAAACAGAGAGAGAGAGAGAGAGAGAGAGAGAGAGAGAGAGAGAGACGTATGTCATAAAAGCTGAAAGGAAAGGCCGAAAACTGTTCCAGTGTTTGTTCAGTGAGAAAGTTTTGAATGCGCCCTCCCAAAAAAGTGAGACCATAAGAGCAACATGGTTCGAGGGGGATGGGGGGGGGGGGGGGGGGTGGGGGGGGGGGGGGGGGTTGGCGGGAGGGGGGCCAAGGTTAAAGAGGACGATTTTTTCTCTTGGTTCTGTGAAATAATATGGATGGCGTAAAGGCATTTGAAAGACCAAATGCGGATTTTCATAATACTAAAATTGTATAATGTCTATTTCTTCTCTAATAAAAGATAAAAAAAAAAAAAAAAAAAAAAAACAGGCGGTTTAGCATAATCTGATACCTTCTCCAATCGGATTTTGTATTACATTGTAAAAAAGACGACTTTGAAATATGGGTGATTGCAAAAGTTGAAACTTTGACAATCAGTGATGAGAATCGTAACAATCTTCAACAATAGGGGTGAGATATGTATTCTCGCACGTTTTTCATGCTCTACGAGTAGTACAGTCTTGTTGTTTATAAGAGATAAAGTTTGAATCGCAAATTATTATAGCTCCATTAACAACATCCTTTATTTTCTCTTTCAGATCTCGAAACTTAGAAGAAAACTGAGGTGAGTAAAGGGGTGAAATAAATTTGAAATGCCGTTTTTCGTGTAGCAAATTCTTTTAAGTGATTAATGATAATGATTTACGTCAAAATGCACCTCGTGCGGGTCACTGTTGGCATTAAGTATGGTTCTTTGCAGCGTGCCTTCGGCTCCCTAGCTGCAACCCTCTTTCATTCCTTGTTTTACTGTGCCTCTGTTCATATTCTGTTCTACCATCTTACTTTCCACCTCTCCTAACAATTATTTCATGGTGCGACATCGAGGTTTTCCGTTCATGTTACACCTTTTAAATCTTTCCACTATCAGTTTCTTTTTCAGTGCTGAATGCCCTCCTAGGTCCCAGCGCTTGGCCTTGCGCCAGAATTCTATATTCCGTTCCATTCGATTTCGTGTAACAAATTCTTTAAGTGGTTGATGTTTTATGTCAATGTGAACCACATAAGTGGAGGCCATAGTGTGTATTTGGGATCTGTTTTGGTAATAACCAAGTTAATATAAGTGTATTTTGTTCAAAATGGGATAAGTGTCTTTTCATTTGGCCGCTTAAGTTTTGGCACTGAAATAAACATTTACTGGAAGTGCTGCAACTAAGTTTAATAGATAATGTAATATTATTAGTTGATATATAAAACAAAGAGAAATGAATATTCTTGGGACATAACAAAAAGAAATGGGCAATCTTGATACGTAAATAGAAATGAGCGTTCATTGATGCATACAACGAAAAGAATTGAGCATTCTTGATACATAAAACAAAGAGAAATGTCCATTCTTGATAACAACGAATAAAAGCATTGAAACATAACGCTATATTTCACATGTCATTCTTCAATAGAAAAACAAAAACAAAACACAAAAACGTTCATCTTGCATATTCTCATTTTTCAAGCGAGTAGATTCATTTAGAGAAAGCAAGCATATATAGGTGATGATGATATTGATATTGAAGGACGCTCGATAGTTATAACAGTGGGCGTCACTCGTATTGTAAATAGCTGAACGCAACATTATTAAAGCTGAAATTATTTCTCGACACATCAGACAGTTCCCTGAACGGGTTGGGCGTTGTTGTATTCGCCCAGTATCATGAGACGTTTATAGGCTGCTTTCTATAAATGTATTGTTCCGCGGAAATCGAGTAGGTGGTGAATACCAGGACTTAATCTTCACTCTAGTGCCTCAGCAGCGTGTTTGGTATGGTATTAGCGTCCCACCACGGTGGTCGCGGGTTCGATTCTCGGCCATTCCATTGATTGGAGTGAGAGATGTGTATTTCTGGTGACAGAAGTTCACTCTCGACGTGTTCGGAAGTCACGTAAAGCCGTTGGTCCCGTTGCTGAAGAACCACTGGTTCCATGCAACGTAAAAGCACCATACAAACAAACAAACAATAATCTTCACTATTCTTGAATTATTTTGGAAATGTAGAGATTTAATATTTAATTAATTCCCCTTAGAAAGTACGCACCCAGACAAACAGCTGTTAGCGCCTTTCATTCCTTTTACAGTACCTCCATTCATATTCACTCTCATCCACCTAACTATCCATCCTCTCTCAATAACTATTTCATGATGCAGCTGCGAGGCACCCCCCCCCCCCCCGCCCCCGTTACACTTTTCACACCCACCTACTCTCAGTTTCTCATTAGCGCTGAATGACATCATAGGCCCCAGTGCCTTGGCCTTTGGGCTAAACTCTATATACTCCACTCCGCTATGCCAAGATAGTAAGAAAATGGTACACTTATAATTATTTTCTCAACGACTTTGAATGGCGGTGATATTATATATATATATATATATATATATATATATATATATATATATATATATATATATGTATATATGTATATATATATATATATATATATATATATATATATATATATATATATATATATATATATGTGTGTGTGTGTGTGTGTGTGTGTGTGTGTGTATGTGTGTGTGCGTGTGTGTGTAAGAACGTGCTTTTGTCATTTACAATCACTTTTTTTTTCTCTTTTTCTTTTTACATTCCACAAAAACTAATCCTTACATTGACGATTCGCTGTTAAATAACTAACCCTTACATGTTGTTTGTCCATAATGGTCTTCGTACATAGTTTCAGTTTACAAATGTTAAACCAGCAGCAGCGTTTTCAATTATTTATGAGTAACATTTTGCGAAGCGAATGTCGGTCAGCCGCTTTCATGGCAGTTTTTAATTACTTGTTGCCGAAAGGGTTTGAATATTAGTTATGTGTTATGTTTAGCCTGGTCGTCTCGTTTTCTGTGAATGGATGATGGTGTCCCGTATATCTATAAAGGTAATAAAAATTTAATTTGCTGAACACAGGGAAATAAATTCCATGTTTTTTATTTTGATGTAAGACGCCCCCCCCCCCCCCACCCATAATATGCTCTCTCTATTACATAAGTTTCATCGCTGACTCTCCTTTTAAAAAGTTAACATGCAGAAATGAGTGAGGTTTCGCTCCTTTTACTGTGCCGCCTTTCATGTTCTCTTTCTTTCATCTTACTTTCAATCTTCTCCTAACAGTTGATTCATAGTGCAACTGCTTTGAGGTTTTCCTCCTGTTACGCCTTTCAAACCTTCTTACTGTCAAGTTCCGTTTCAGCGCTGATTGACCTCGTAGGTCTCAGTGCTTGGCCTTTGGCCTAAGTTCTATATTCAGTTCAATTCATAAATGACTCAAGCATTCAACGGCAAGTGTCTGCTAGCCTCCGACTTAGAAATATAGCAAGATGAATCATAACAACTACTGTGATAAGTTTCCCCCTTTGCCTTTCTAGCTTTTGTCAAATGCCTATCGGTAAAGAACTTGTCAAGTGAAGAAAAGATATCTAACTCTCATAAATCTCATGAGTTTTTGTTTTGGAAACGTAGACTAAAATGAACAAGTAAAAAATGCGCCGAAGAACAACGTATATTGCTGTATAAAACCATCACCTACGACCGGCAGCTCTCCAGTTGCTCACCAGATGTGGTAGAGTGAGGTTGCGTCCCATGGCTCCGGACGGCGCTGCCAGATGCACGATCCACGGCTAAGTTTACCCTTAAATTGAATGAAAACTACTAAGCCTAGATGGCTGCAATTTGGTATGTTTGATGATTGGTGGATGATCAACATACCACTTTGCTGCCCTCTAGCCTCAGGAGGTTGTTTAGATCCGAGGGCGTACGGACGGACAGAGCCGACACAGTAGTTATTTTTGCAGAAAACTAGGAGAATTTTGAAGTTGTACATTAGAAAACGAAAACGTTCTATTATAGATAAACCCCAAATGAGTATTTTATAGTTTCAATTCATTATTAATACAGGCTCGTAAGTGGAAGAGAACAAGATTTATTACGCATCTGTCAACATAGCACGTTATCTCTCTCGCAATTTCCTAGCACATTATGTCTCCATGAAATAGTGGCATCGCTCGTGTGACCCTATAAAGGGACATAAACTGAAGATTCATGACCATTTGAATTATTATATTAATAAATATCATGAGTGTACAAGTTTTGCAGTCTTTGCTTTACGGTTTTAATGAAGATAATGGCATTATTTTTAATAAGAATCAGTGACGTATTTCACCTGTAATAGTGGTTTATCATAAATTTTATTTTTATCATGGTTTAATTAGTGTTTTTATCTATGAAGTCTTGTTTTCACCTCATCGAGTAGTCACGCTTAGATGTTTCAGTTCCTAATTTGGAATTATTAATACTTTGTGTTCGTGCAGCTTTTCTTGCTATTTATGTTTTGCAGTTAGCTATAAAATATTTTGAGAGAGAGAGAGAGAGAGAGAGAGCTATCATCCCATAAACGTTTTAGTCTGCAGAGCTCCGTTTATCGCACCATGCTAACGGCTCTATTGCGGTATGACAATGAGTAAGGTTCTGAATAAGATCGCTGCCTTTGTTGATCCTGTTCGCATTGAAGGTAGCATAACACGAAATCGACAGCGAAGGACGAATAGCGGGTTCCAGGAAGGATATGTCGCTTACGTAAAGGTGAGAATGACGGAAAGTGTGTTGAAAGATCCCTGGAAGGGCAATTTGCGTAATTGTATCTTAAACATCGTCTTCCAAGTAACTCATGAAGCTTAGGAGAAATTATTATTAGCAATGATTTGTGAGTGTTATTCGTAGTAGATAAGTCCCCCCCCCACTCCTCTACCCCACCCGCCAACCTTCCCCAAATAAAACTTTCCCAAGTGGGCTGTCGAATTTGATGTTCATACAAAATATAAACGTTATCGTCACTTATTACGTCTATGGTCGACTTTTCCCTTCATAATGCAAAGTAATGAATTGTGTTTTCCTTAACTGTCCGTTGTTAATAACTTCACAGAATCCGTGTTCTTCGATAACAACCAGTACTTACTGTTAAACAGGTAGAAAGTCCATCGGTGGCCGAAAATTAAGTTACAGGGAAAAAAGTCACAATTTTAAGCTAGGAAAAAAAAAATGTCACATCAATTTTTTGTTGCCGGTAATAAAGACAGGGAAAAATTCACAATATTTCTTGGGGGTCTTATCTTTTATCATATTGACAGTCTTTTGTTTATGTTTTTAGTAGTAGTACCCTAGACACGCCGCTAAGGTGGGTACATTGGTACATACCGGGTTAAAACCCTTGGAGGTCTCTATCGTTTCTGTGCCGGTGCTTTCAATTACAAAATTTCTAAATGGTTAGCTGGCCTCTTTCCCCTTTTTTAGGCACTTTTTCTCCCAGTCACATTAAACATTCGGAAGATTTTTGTCACAAATTCAGAGAAGCACATATACCACTTCACAACATAAAACTTTTAAGCCTTGATGTAGATTCCCTGTTCATAAACTTACCAGTACAGGACGTTCTTCAGTTTTTTAAGGGTAAAATTACCCCCTATTCAGATCATTTCCCATTGGCGCTTGACAAAATAATAAAGACTAGTTGAATTATGTGCATCTAATAAAACGTATTTTCATTCGGGGAATCATTCTACAAGCAAAAATTCGGGTGTAGTATGGGTAGTCCCTTTAAGTCTGTTCTAGCCAATCTGTACATGGAATACTTTGAAACTACAGTAATAAATGCAATAAAACCCAAAAACATGCTGTGGAGAGATACGTGGATGATATCCTAACATTTGGGATAATAGGTGGGCAATTTCAATGAATTCTCTCGAAATTAAAACACATTAGTGCCCAGCATCAAATTTAAAGTTGAATGGGAAACAGACAACAAAATTCCTTTTCTTGATGTTTTAATAATCAGAGATACGACAGAATACAAATTTACCATATACAGAAAACCAACGTTCTCACTTTCATACATTCACTACTTCAGCTATCATGACATTTCTATCAAAATAGGTGTAGCTAGTAACTTGTTCTTAAGAGCCTTACGAATTTGTTTGTTCCCCAGAATTCCTGGAAAAAGAATTTGAACTAATTCGCAAGCAACTTTCGTCTTTAAAATATCCTGACCATATAATTGAGAAAGCAATTCACAAGCTAACGTAATTTTCTACCGACCCCCTAAAGACAAGACCAGAGATACACCCAACAATAAAATAATAATTCCCCACCTGGACACGATTAAGAGAATAACCAACCCCCTCGGAAAATCGAACCCTTTTGTATTTACTTACCCAAACACCTTAGCCAAATCCCTGATTAACGTCCAACAAAAGACATCTCCAAAGGACTCTGGGGTATAACGAAATCCCATGCCAGGACTGTGACCAATCTTACATCGGATTTACAGGTAAAGGGGGTCCCTTCCCCAGAGATTAATACAACACAAACGGTCAGTTAGGTATGGACCAACAGAACTCGGCTATTTTCAACCATATAAATGAACATAACCATAGAATAAACTGGAATTTGTCACGTGTAATTTATAGCAGCAACTGCCGGTACAAGAGTCAAATGATGGAATCGGCCTTAATAAAAGAGAGGCAGTAGGTAATGAACATCTCAAAAGGAGGATGGATTTCGGACACGATCGACAACGTCTTCATTCACCAACCCTTAAGAAGATTAGAGGAAGATTATCAGCGGGGAGTGACTTAAAATGGCTTGTTTGTGGATGGACCTCTTGGTATAAATACCACCTTTTCTGTAAACTTTTCTCATTCATCTACCTGAAGAGGGAGACAGCAGTCTCTGAAATACAGTACTTTTTCTCTATTTTGGTGTTTTTATGGGCTCCTTTTATTAGATGGAAACTCTGTTGTTACAGAACATTTTTACCAGTCATTTTCAGCCCATTATGGAATTCAACCGCTTTCCAGGATTCTTCACTCTTCCAGAAGTCAAGCCAATTTTTCGCAAGTTTGAAAAGAACTGATCAGAAACTACACCGGCTGAAAAACCAAAAACACTTTTTAGAAGAATGCCTCAAAGAACAAGTGCTACCAAAAATGTACGGATTCGGGGAGATGGACTCTGCAATCGGACCCCTTCCCTCTCTCACACAAGATTTTCCTGGAGGAAAGAATCACCGACGATCGAAAAACGACATCTTCGTACTACGCAGAGTGATATATGGAAACCCAGTCTAATCTTCGCCTCCTCAATACGGACCACATATACCAGGTATCTGATTTCATTCTGTTCCGACATTGCTGCCTATAATAGCGTGACTCATTCCAACAGACTTCTACGCAAGTTAAATAACCTAATAGACATAGTGCATGGAATAATCTTGAGCAACAAGACAAAGTTTTAAACATCCAACACCCCCCTTACTGTAAATCAACATTTAGTTTTAAATTTAGGGCTTATCCTTTGCCCTCATGCAGCCAGCACCGCCAAAAACAACCTAGACTTCATAGTGGCTTTTGATAAATTCATATCTGACAAAACTACAACCGTGAAGAAATATGTTTAAAAGAGTGTTACTAAATGCTTTAACTGACTTACATAAGAATATCCTGTTCCCCGCAGATTCATGATAGCCATCCACTCGCTAAAAAAAGTTAGATGTTATAATAAGTAGATCCGACAAAGACGGCAAAATCGTAATAATGGACAAAGACTTCTACCTTGACAAAATCAAACAACCAGCTCCTTAGCGACACAAACACATACGAAAAACTGACGAAAAATCCCCTCCAAAACGTTCCCACAGAATTTTTTCGGAAAGTAAGATTAATTGGCAAAGACAAAAAGAGTATTGAACTATTAGAGAAATTTAAAGTAATTAATCCTAATTACCCTATTTTTATGGCCTTCAAAACTCACAAAGACAATCTTCCATTCAGACCCATCGTTTCATGTGCCGGTGCTTTCAATTACAAAATTTCTAAATGGTTAGCTGGCCTCCTTTCCCCTTTTTTAGGCAACTTTTTCTCCCAGTCACATTAAACATTCGGAAGATTTTTGTCACAAATTCAGAGAAGCACATATACCACTTCACAACATAAAACTTTTAAGCCTTGATGTAGATTCCCTGTTCACTAAAGTACCAGTACAGGACGTCTTCAGTTTTTAAGGGTAAAATTATCCCCTATTCAGATCATTTCCCATTGGCGCTTCACAAAATAATAAAGC
Organism: Macrobrachium nipponense; assembly: GCF_015104395.2. NCBI lineage: Eukaryota > Metazoa > Arthropoda > Malacostraca > Decapoda > Palaemonidae > Macrobrachium > Macrobrachium nipponense. Next base: position 1,276,935 of record NC_087204.1, read on the forward strand.
TAGTTGAATATGTGCATCTATAACGTATTTCATTCGGGGAATCATTCTACAAGCAAAATTCGGGTGTAGTATGGGTAGTCCTTTAAGTCCTGTTCTAGCCAATCTGTACATGGAATACCTTTGAAACTACAGTAATAAATGCAATAAAACCCAAAACATGCTGTGGATGAGATACGTGGATGATATCCTAACATTTTGGGATAATAGTGGGGCAATTTCAATGAATTCCTCTCGAAATTAAACACATTAGTGCCCAGCATCAAATTTAAAGTTGAATGGGAAACAGACAACAAAATTCTTTTCTTGATGTTTTAATAATCAGAGATACGACAGAATACAAATTTACCATATACAGAAAACAACGTTCTCACTTTCATACATTCACTACTTCAGCTATCATGACATTTCTATCAAAATAGGTTTAGCTAGTAACTTGTTCTTAAGAGCCTTACGAATTTGTTCCCCAGAATTCCTGGAAAAAGAATTTGAACTAATTCGCAAGCAACTTTCGTCTTTAAAATATCCTGACCATATAATTTGAGAAAGCAATTCACAAAGCTAACGTAATTTTCTACGACCCCCTAAGACAAGACCAGAGATACACCCAACAATAAAATAATAATTCCCCACCTGGACACGATTAAGAGAATAACCAACCCCCTCGGAAAATCGAACCCTTTTGTATTTACTTACCCAAACACCTTAGCCAAATCCCTCCCTGATTAACGTCCCAACAAAAGACATCTCCAAAGGACTCTGGGGTATACGAAATCCCATGCCAGGACTGTGACCAATCTTACATCGGATTTACAGGTAAATCCCTTCCCCAGAGATTAATACAACACAAACGGTCAGTTAGGTATGGACACAGAACTCGGCTACTTTCAACCATATAAATGAACATAACATAGAATAAACTGGAATTTGTCACGTTGTATTTATAGCAGCAACTGCCGGTACAAGAGTCAAATGATGGAATCGGCCTTAATAAAAAGAGAGGCAGGTAATGAACATCTCAAAGGATGGATGGATTTCGGACACGATCGACAACGTCTTCATTCAAACCAACCCTTAAGAAGATTAGAGGAAGATTATCAGCGGGGGTGACTTAAAATGGCTTGTTTGTGGATGGACCTCTTGGTATAAATACCACCTTTTCTGTAAACTTTTCTCATTCATCTACCTGAAGAGGGAGACAGCAGTCTCTGAAATAGTACTTTTTCTCTATTTGGTGTTTTTATGGGCTCCTTTTATTAGATGGAACTCTGTTGTTACAGAACATTTTTACCAGTCATATATATATATATATATATATATATATATATATATATATATATATATATATATATATATATAATATATATATATATATATATATATATATCTTGACTCCAGTATATGAACTATTGTTTAACGTTTGAGATTTTTAGCATTAGCATGGCTTCAATTTGCGTTATTCTTTTAAGAGAAAGTTTTCTTTACTGTTTCTTGTGTCTCGATTTTTTTTTTTATAGAGAGACTTTATTTAACTAAAGGGTTAGGCGAGTTCGTCATGTCAGTGTGTCGTTATAGTCCATTATATATTACTTAATGACTTACTTTGTTTAAATATCTTTTCCTACACTGAGATGTAATTTATACAGTTCATTGTTGTCCTTTATGGATATTTCGAGATAATTCTTGGGTCTGAGAGACTCAGTTCTAGCCGCAGGGCTGCTGATCACTTTCGTTTATGGTAACCAAGACAATGAGACACTTTTGTTTGACAGTAGGTATTATTTTCCATCTTTTATTCTGCTACCAGACGAACAGTATTTGCAAAAGAAAGGATTGCCGGCAGTTAGCTCTAGAATCCTCATACCTGTAACTTTACTTAAAATATTACCCAATGTGATTAGACTTCGCAACAATCAAACGTAATTAACAATCATTCGAAGGAGACCTACTGTTTAAGCAGCATTGTTATGGAATCCACAGAGGGGTACTACATTCACATAAAACCTATATAAGACCTCAGAGTATCATCGTGATAAAGTCCAGGCCACAAAATGAATGTGTGACAGAGACCCACATTGATAGGACGTGTGAGACCCTCTCGGGTTTTGAGGAGGAGATCAAAAAGAAAGATTTCCTTTCTTGTAAAGTTAATATCTCAGATATTCGCAAAGCCTTAAAATGTGAAAACTTTGCAGTTGTAACTTTGAGAAATTTGCCGAGAGAAGAGAGATAGAGATGAGAGAGAGAGAGAGAGAGAGAGAGAGAGAGAGAGAGATAACAGTGATTTGCTGCAGAGGAATGCAATTATTTGTCGTAAGTTCAAACGAATAGGAGCAAAAAACAAGTGGCGATCGGAGAGGTATGAATCAGTCATAAATTTGCAGTAGAAAACTGACATTTAATAAGAATACATTGCTGATCATAAATCAAGACGTGATGGAATCAGAAGACTAAAACGTTAGTGTGTGTGTGACTGTGTGTGTGTGTGTGTATGGGTATGTATACGCGTGTGTATGCAAAATTTCGGCTTATACATCATTCACATATCCTCGAGTTCTTATTTATTACGGCAATGCTTAACAATTTAATTTTCAGGTTTATTTTATTCGTCTACCTGAAGAAATATAAAGATGACGAGACATTCAATTTTGGCTCTTTTCTTGCAACGAAAACATTTCCTTTTCTTGATTCCATCTATCAGTTGCCCCTTCCTGTCCTCGCCTTCCTACCTACTCCTTTTTTCCGCCTCATTTTTCGTCCTCCCTACTATCGCTTGTCGTTTCCCTCCCCAATTCTCTCAGTTATGCCTCATCTCTTCTCATGGCATCGCATTTTGCTCGGATCCCCCACCAGGGCGGCGCTGTAATACCTGGACGAGAAAAGAGAGCGAGAGAAAAGGCCTTTCTTTTGTTTTGTTTTGGGATTCTAGTTCATTTGGTGTTTGGTGTTATGACTACTTATCATTCGCGTGTGCTTTTGTTTGACGTTTCCATTTGATAGTTGATAATTAAAGGCTCTACATAGGGTTGGTGATTTTTTTATTTAAAAAAAAAGGAAAAAAAAAAATCAATGATTTATTTGATTTTTTATTTATTTGATTATTTACTTCTTTCCTTTTTTATTGATTTGTTAGATGTTTTTCCAATCCTTTTTTCCCCTCAAAATGTATTTTATAACAGAATTACTATTGATTCATCTTTCAGTTTTCCAGTTCTGACCTAAATTATGAACTTGCAATTATTCTTCTATAAAAATAAATAGATGCAGCACATGTATGCTTAAGTTTTTTATTAACCTCCAATCCTATTTTGCAATTTGGTTTTATCAATTTCAAAAAAAAAAAATAGACCAAAAAATATAAGAAATCGTGAATTTTTCATGAAAAAATCAATGATTTAATCCTGGCTCTACGGAATGGAATATCTCTGTAGTTAGTAAAACCAGACCTCTCGATGATTCATATGCCATTAGTTGAATGCGAAAACTGAAGGTATTTATCAATGCGTATATAGTTCGTTGCTCTTCCTGATACTTTACTTTTAATTATTACTGTCAGAACATATTACAAAAAATTATCCGGGCAGCGTTACATGGATAATGTCATACTTTCGCTTAAATAAGTTGCGTGATTTCTTATAATTTTTACTGATCTATTACTTCGTAACGTATATTGTATATATGTATATATATACACATATACTATATAAACATATACATACATATACTTATGTAAAGTTTCATTATTCCTTCGTGGCATTTGCCTTTATTTATATGTTCATCACATTCCATATCTTTTTAAACCAGTTATGCACACACACACAAATATATATATATATATATATATATATATATATATATATATATATATATATATATATAGATAGTATATATATATATATATATATATATATATATATATCATAGATATATATATATATATATATATATATATATATATATATATATATATATATATATATATATATATAAATAAATACATATATAATGCGTACACGTGTTTGTCTCACTGATATACGAATTTTCTGGGTTATTTTCTTTTTCGGTTATATATACTGACCCTTTGCCACGCTATTTTTAACTCTGTTTTTTTCTCAACCAGTACTAACCTTTAAAAAGGATTCTCCCTTTTCCTTAAAGAAAAAAATACTTGCAGTCGCAAGGGATAATGTTTTACTAATTTTAGGTTCAACTTTCTCTACTACGTGTAATTGAATTATATTTCACATCAAACGTTCATTTTCGTACCTCTTCTTTCTCATTTTATTTTTTTTTTAGGGGATGTGTACGTATTTTTTCTATTACAAGAATTTGCTTTGATTCATTTATTCGTAGTGAATACGTGCAAATTACTTATTTTTTTATCTTTATTTTTCCTGCGATAGACTGTGGTAAATTTCCCTTTGCTCAACAGTTACGAGGAGGGGAGTTTGAGAGATTCCCAGTAATGTTTGAGCATAAACACAGTACATAAAGGAACATAGATACAACAAATCCTTTTACAAATACTTTCTCTCACCATGAAGATTTTGTATAAATGTTGTGTGTGAACAGTGACAGTGAGAATGGAAAGGTATTGAAGAAATAAACAAAAAGTTTCAATCCTAATGAAAACCTTAAAGACCTCTTAAATTTGGATGCTGGTACCCTTTTCAGATAACAACAAACGAGATGTTATAGGAGTTGGGTTATTGAATCTGCGGTGTGGAATTGACGAGTTTGTTTGTTTCTTGTGAAGTTTGGCAATCATTCAAAAACTTCACTACATATAGGCAAGGGTGATTAACTCACTACAAATAGGCAAGGGTGATAACTACACTACAATTAGGCAAGGGTTGATATAACACTACAAATAGGCAAGGGTGATAACTTCACTACAAATAGGCAAGGGTGATAACTTAACCTTCCTTTAGGGGAGTTTATAAGCCTTACCTTGAAGATAGTTTCTAATCCAGAGCAGGACAAATATAATCAGCATTTAAGTATACCGACAAACATGTCGTCTTTTACTGTGTAATGGACTTTCCTTACATAGTTGCACTTCAATGACACTACCAGTTGATGTCATATTAACAAGCCGTTCTTCTCCAAACGCCAGCTGATTAGTAATCTTCTTCCGTCTCGTTCAGAAATACATGAGTGATGGAAAATGAGTAAATGGTGTAGAAATATATGTATAAATTCCACGTTGTTGCTTCCTTCTCGTTTTTAGCCTGGGGAAAACTTCAGTCATTATCAAAAGGAATATTTGATTCTTCGATGTGAAAGAGTAAGGATATTTTGTCCCCAGAAGAACCACGCGGGAAAAAAATACAAAATATAAATAAAACACCTGAAACGCAACTCTTATAAGTTTGACAGCTAGATATCCAATGTGTTTACTCTTCTTTGTCCTCTACATCTGCATACGTAGTGGCGGAACCATTAATAATGCCGCATCATAATTTTCGTGCGACGTTTTCTCTGTATTGTGAATGTCCAACGCGATAAGAAATGGTGTTCGGTACATCATTAATTAACATTCTGTTATTCTGATAGACGAGGACGTGACATAATAGGCTATTTATTTGAAAAGGTGTCTTAAATGTCTCTGCCTTCAATGATAAACGACGTAGCATTCTTCAGTTAACTCCTAGATTCATTCTTGTCAGACTATTTCGTCGTAATTTTGTTGTAATAACACATTACAATTGATGTAAATGGAGAGGCAAATCAACAGTTATGTAAATGTACATATATATTTAAATTTAAAACTGCAAGGATAGCTTTCCCGAAAGCTATCTTTGCAATTTTAAATAGAAATATATGGACATTATAACTGGATTTGTTTTCTCCATTTGAAGACTCATGCAACTATGAAGATTTTTTTATTGATGTAAATGTCAATATGACAGTCTTGTGTGGTTATTCAGTGAGTTTGTTCTCATAGTTTGTTTTTGCTGGCTTTGTTTGGTCGTGAATCCGTGCAATAGGTATTTTGAGTGAATTCTGTGTGACCTAGTATATATTCAGAGCAAATGACATATTTCATTTTTTTTAATTGAGACAATCTAGATATGTTAGTAATCATTACATGAATAGCTTTGAATGTTGATTTTGGAAAACGTTGAACAATAATTATCTGATGGGCTCCAGTTCATTCATCTGCACAAGGTTCAAAAGTATTGAAACATATATATTCGCATCTAATAACAGTATATGTTACTATACCACACATGCGTCATAAGAAGTTCGATATGATTGAGAACACGAACACGACGCCCCTAATGGGGATGGGTGGGGGTGGGTGTTAATGCCGTCAGTGCACCTAATGCGGCGCAATGTAAGCATTACTTACGGCTCTTTGCAGCGTCCTTCGGACCCCTAGCTGTAACCCCTTTCATTCCCTTTACTGTACCTCCGTTCACATTCTCTTTCTTCCATCTTACTTTCACCCTCTCCTAACAGTTGATTCGTAGTGCAGCTGCTTTGAGATTTTCCTCTGTTACTCATTCAAACCTTTTTCAGTGTCAGTTTCCGTTTCAGCGCTGAATGGCCTGTTGCGCTAAAGAAATCCATCGGTACTTGTGTGTGTGTGTGTGTTTCTTTCTTTTTCTTTCTTTTACACCAGTGTATATATATATATATATATATATATATATATATATATATATATATATATACATATATATATATATATATATATATACATATATATATATATATATATATATATATATATATATATATATATATGTGTGTGTGTGTATATATACATATATATATATATATATATATATATATATATATATATATATATATATATATATATATATACACACATATATATATATATATATATTTATATATATATATATATATATATATATATATATATGTATTAAAACAAGCATGAATGCATGTATGTGCCTAGATGAGTACATTTGCCAAATGATTTTACTTTTGAAAAAAATTGTGTATGTAAACACACACCAATATCGACGCAAATGCGGACGTTGAATACATGCACACATACATACTACATACACTTATATAATATATATATATATATATATATATATATATATATATATATAGCTATATATATATATATAATATATATGTAAATATATATATATCTTTTATATATACATATATATGTGTGTGTGTGTAATGCATTCACAATACCGGATACACGTTTCATCTATACATGATGGTGTAGTAAGTTCGCGTAAGCATACATCTTTTCGTAAGGTTGTATTTTGTGAAGGGCAACTTGTCATACGTAGGGTTATGTAGTTTTTCGTATTTGTGGATAAACTCATGAAGTGGATGGTGTCACCCTTTGTGAGATTTATTTCTTGATGAATATGAAATATTTCATCTCCTGTTCATCTCCTGACGAAAATGAAATGTTTCATCTCCTGTTCATCTCTTGATGATAATGGAATGTTTTTTCATTGCCACATGTAGTGACTTAGCGTCCTTCCTATGCATATAAATTAAATTGAACAACTTAAACAAAACGTGAAGAAAATTGTTATATAGTAACATAAGAAGTCCTTCTCGTAACACGCTCCAATTTGATGGATGAGAAATGGGAGACCGATGCGTTGTGACAGGCAGTGGAAAATTTTCAAAAAGTTCCCCTACAAGGGTTATATGTATTTCACCAAATTAGCGTCTACAGAGTATGGCTCTGATGTATGTGGAAGCCTTTTTTTTATTCAAATTGAGGAAACAGAAGGAATCTTCTGGCTCTGATAAAGGATCTATCTAATTTCAACATTTTCATTTAAGTCACTACAAGAAGTACACTATCCTATTTTAGAAGTTTAAAAAAGACGTTCCCCTAAGACTTAAAGCAGAATATATTTTTTTAAATTAATGAAACGAAAACTATTTTTTTATCACCAATTCTTTGAAGTGATTAACTCTCCCACAAACAGAGGATGCGTAGTAAGTACAGAGGGGAGTAAGTATATTTTGAGAATTTATGCATCGTAAGCTCTGCTGGAGAGATATTACCTACAAGATACAATGATTCTGTAATGGTGCAGGTAATGACCCCCCCGAGGAGCGGCCATTAAAAACTATTTTGTATAATTTGTCGTGATGAGCAACATCTATTGCAACGGGGGCAATTACAACGAGTTTTTTTTTTTATTGATATGAAAAACATTCGGTGACAAATGACCCTTAATGGATCTGAATCTAAATGGCTTAATCTCATTATGAACCCTCTAACACATGATTTATGGCGAGATAACGTAAACTCATTCGCCCCGTGCTGAATTACACGAGAAATTAATGCGAATTAATTCCAGCTAATCTCGAAACCTTCGAAGTTTGATTTGGATCTCTAGGGAAATGAAACGAGTGTGTTTTCACGGTTCTTGTTCGCCCCCGCACTCTTTTTTTTTTCGAGGTGGTTGTTTCATGAGTTGAAGGCATAGAATCAAGTCTTACTTAAAGATCAGAGTTTCATGCGTCTGGGATTTGCTTTATTGTTTTTTATCAACTCATTGCTCGAAGGAGAGCAGGAATTGCGGAATTCCTTTTGTTTCTCGTTACTATAAAAGCTTTCAGCTGAAAGTAATGTTACAAATGTATAGAACTAATTGGTGTGCATTCATTCCATTGCCCCTTACATTGCTTTGTAGATAGAAAACGTCCCCACAACGAATTACGAAGAGTTACAAAATGACAGCATACCCTAATTTGTACTTGAATATCTCATTTTCCCATTACTGTAAAACTTTCAGCTGAAAGTAATGTTACAAATGTATAGAACCTATTGGTGCGCATTCATTGCATCGCATCTTACATTGCTTTGCAGACAGAAAATGTCCCACAACGAAACTACGAAGTATTACAAAGTGACAGCATACCCTAATTTGTACGTGAATAATGACACCTGGATGACATCCTCTTCGCGCCCGACGTAGCGCAGCCAGCAATGGTGCGACGGCGTGAAAGCAGAAGTATCGAAGTTGCCCTGTCTGGTGCTGTTCCTTCCAGAACACTCGATGGCATCTGTGGACCCCCGCTGTTTCCGGCCTGTAGGGTCACCTGCGAGAGAAAATCGATACTACGTGGCTGATATTCCTTTGGAAGAGTTCATACGAGTTCTTTGGGGTTTAACCGAATGGGGCTTTACGTCCACGATCCTCAGTTTCACATCTTTCAATTTAAATGTTTGCAAGTTATTTATTTAACAGTAATTACATTGAAGAATGACAAGGAAACCCACAAAATCACTGTGTATAACGTGTTTACTTCTAAGTATTTACATTTAATTTTACTCCACACTCGAGTACTTTCAGGCCCTATCTGTCGCCCATTTTCAAGAGATGTGCAGGTTGTCGCCTGCGGCAAGGCCCAGCAGTCTTCTGGAACTTCTTCTTCTTTATGTGATGGCTGTTCTGGTTTCCTAGAGAGTCGCTAATCCCCTTTTGTCCCTCTGATATCCTGAGCTTATGATCAATGGGGTTGACCCTTGTGATAAGGGAATGGTCACCAAAAGTCTGTTGGGCTGAAAACCTAATCTCCGCGTCAGCAGGGTCAATCTTAGCTTCTTCTAATATCAAAGCTCGGCTTATGGGATCTTCTGAGGCAAAACCTTTGTTTCCATCTATTACTTTAATCTCTCTGGTGATTGCTCCTTCTACTTCCTCCCATGACTGATTTTATGCTTTTGTATATAAGACTACTGTTTTTAAAATCTATCCTAGGAAAATACACACATACACACACCGTTTTTCGTCTTGGCCCCCTAGCATATATAACTCAACTGTGTATTCTATCAGAGTGCCGCCCCTTGCAGTCTCCCGCTATGAATCTAGGACTTCCTCTCTGCTTGCTCGCTCTGTTGAATGATGCGAAGAGTAAAAAGATTAATCGTTATAAATGGAAATTGAAAAGATGAGGCCAAGATATTATTCATAAGGATACATGGTAGATTAAATTTCTTCCTGGTGAGATAACTTGGATGTTATTACACATGTTGCTTCCAGTCAATGTTGATTTGGGAATTTCAACTCCATTTACGGAGGCATCATTTTTGTATAATCCCAGACTATCCTTTACAAATACTTCTCAAGTTTATCTTAATATGTTAAGCCATCCAGCAATTGCATATCGGTCTTCTGTGCGTTCTAGTATATGGATGCTACGTTACGTTACACCTATTTTAATTCTTCATTTGGTTAAATCTAGTCTCTAAGCAACTGGTAATCCTCACTTGTATATAATCGTTGCCATGCCTGAATCGCTATACAGAACCTCGGGGTGGGGGGGTAGGTGTGGAGCCTCTTGTCCTCTCCAGATATCAGCATAGTGTTCACGCCCCTGCTGACATCTCCACCGCCGCCCATCCCACCTCCTATACCCCCGCCCATCCCTCCTGCCATTCCGCCCTCCAGCCCTCCCGCCACTTCGACGTTCGGATTCCTTCTGTCGGAGACCTCGACGAAGCCGCCCGACACCTGGGATTAAAAGATAATAAAATGAAGTTGGGTTAGGTATTGACTCAGCTGAGTAGGTCTGAAGGAAGTACAATACTGTACCAAACGAATGACTGCACACCACATTTAATATAAGTTAGCTGTTTTGTTTATGCTTTAGATAATTTATAAGAGTTTATTCATTTATTCTGAACTGATTTTCTACCTTAGGAGAAAATTATAAAGAGGAGTAACGACAGAAATTTTAGAATTGTAAAGGTATTTATCATAACTCCATACTCATACGTTCACGACTATTTTTACTGTTGTAGCCAGCTATATATGTAAGAGTTACATAATAAAAATATGGAATGTTATTCCATATATATAAAAAGACTAAAACTAAAGAGGTCAAACCAATTGCTTGCAGGAATGTGATCAGACCAGAGATGCTAAGATGACGTATACAATAAAGTAGGCTAAGTTGACATGCCGTCACCTGTTGTCATTCATTTGTTTTGAAAACATATTCCAAGCTTCCTGCTTGAGACAACTACCACGACCTATAATTCAAACGGCCTACGTGACTTGTAATGTGTCATCTGTATGTAGTTCATATGTTCGAGCTACTGTCTGCTTCTTTTATGATTGTAACCGAGAGGGTAGTGAGAATAGAGTTAGCCATCATCATTGGCAGACCTGTACATCTTTATCTAAGCTTCATCATGTAGAACAGAATTAGCCATCATCATTGGCAGAAGCGATCAAGCTATCGTCATTAGAAGACCTGTACAATCCTATTCTGATATTCATCATGTAATCTCAGAAGAATATATGTATTTTTATACTTCGTGTTTTTCTACTAGAACCTCACATCAGAAAGAAGATATCATCATGAGTTTAACACATCGTCGTCATAACCCCAAGACACTCCAATGAATATGGAAATGCATAACCAACCGACTTAGAGTAAGATTATCGCAAGTCTAACATTACCTCATAGGCGCCTTATTATACAAGGTCAACAGCCCTAATATATATACATTTGCCCTCCAAATAGCTTAGTTAATTGAATTACTTGACAGATGGTTTTTTATTTGACTCCAATTTGCTTTTTTCTGCTTTTTTGCCTCCATTTTTTTCATTTTTTTAGTGTGGGGTAGGGGGAACTGAAGTGAAATTGATGGCACTTAGCAATATTCGTTCCCCTGTCATGGTGTTACTGTTTTCCAGTTGTGGCACTCATTCCATTATAAATTGCTTAGGTTATTCCAGATCAAAGTCAGTAGAGTAATAAATGAAGGATAATATGATCAGTAATGGCAGCTTTATTTTGTTGCTTCGTGGAAGCTTCTTCGTTTATCTCCTGCTCCGAAATACATATGAGACAAAACGCACCAGTCTTAGCCACTGAGGACATGGCAGTTCTTTAAGTACTCACTAAGAAACAACAAGTATGACTGATCACCTGACTTGCCATAGGGCAGAACTTGACCTAGGAATGGAACAGTGAAGGTACTAAAGGAAAATAGCGTCTAGGATTTTCATCCTGGTAATATTTCTGGAAAGAAAGCTTCGTGTACTTTGACCATATCCTTTTACACATGCCTTTTAAAACTAATTACTTTTGAATCCTTTGCAAAAAAATATATTTTCTGTTTGATGAACGTTGTCCTGAAACACGTTCATGCAAGCAGATAGACGGACTGGTTAATAGTTAGAATGACAGAGGTGTCTATTTTGCCACTGGGATAAATCTAATGTATTTCAAAGTATGTTTTGATAAATTTTTTATACTAAAAATCTAAATTTACAACGCACTCAACTGAAATGAAACCTAATATTTAACCAGTGTAATCTCTCTCTCTCTCTCTCTCTCTCTCTCTCTCTCTCTCTCTCTCTCTCTCTCTCTCTCTCTCTCGTATAAATTCCTAAATATCGTCTTCTTCTTAGCACTTTTTTTCAAGTAGAACCTTCAGTGTTATTACTTTATAATAATTTTGTTCCTTAATTTACTTCTTTTATATGCTTATCTATATACCTTGTCATTCCAGACTTTCAGAGAGAGAGAGAGAGAGAGAGAGAGGAGGAGAGAGAGAGAGAGAGAGAGAGAGAGAGAGAGAGAATTCGGTATCCGGAACGATGGGTCACATCTACGAGTTTCATGAGGTGAATATGAATAGAAAATGGACCCCACAAAATTCCGCAGTGACACCAACGTTTATTTTATTCCTTTTCCTCTAAACTATTTTCTATGCGTATGAAAAAAAGCACGATCTTTTTTAATATAATTTTTAGTGGGTTCACATTATATATAGTTTCAAATTAATTTATCGCTTAATTTTGCTCGTACGTATATTTTACTCGAGGTGAAGCATATGGAACAGACATTTTAATCACTGGGGATGCGAGTATAGTATGATGCATTTATAAACATTTCATGTCGATGATTTGTAGTAATTACAAGAATTACGTGTAGCGTTTTTCAAGACTTATGTTTATCACGGGGGAAATTAAGGTTAATTATTTTCCTAGCAGATCTTTAGTTATTATTATTATTATATTATTATTATTATTATTATTATTATTATTATTATTATTATTATTTTGCTCTATCACAGTCCTCCAATTCGACTGGGAGGTATTTATTGTGTGGGGTTCCGGAGGAGTCCATCACTTTTCTTACTATGTGTGCCGTTTCTAGGATCACACTCTTCTGCATGACTCCTGGAGCTACTTCAGCCTCTAGCTTTTCTAGATTTCTTTTCAGGGATCTTGGGATCGTGCCTAGTGCTCCTATGATTATGGGTACGATTTCCACTGGCATATCCCATATCCTTCTTATTTCTATTTTCAGATCTTGATACTTATCCATTTTTTTTTTTCCCTCTCTTTCTCTTCAAATTCTGGTGTCCCATGGTATTGCGACATCAATGAGTGATACTTTCTTCTTGACTTTGTCAATCAACGTCACGTCTGGTCTGTTTGCACGTAACACCCTATCCGTTCTGATACCATAGTCCCAGAGGATCTTTGCGTGATCGTTTTTCTAGCACTCCCTCAGGTTGGTGCAAGGTAGCTGATGTTTCTTGCACAGGCTCCAGTGGAGGGCTTTTGCCACTGAATCATGCCTCTTTTTGTACTGGTTCTGTGCAAGTGCCGGGCATTCGCTTGCTATGTGGTTTATGGTTTCATTTTTCGTATTGCACTTCCTACATATGGGAGAGATGTTATTTCCGTCTATCGTTCTTTGAACATATCTGGTTCTTAGGGTGCCTGATCTGTGCCGCTGTTATCTTACCTTCAGTTTCCTTCTTTAGCTCTCCCCTCTGTAGCCATTGCCATGTGTCATCGCTGGCTAGTTCTTTAGTCTGTCTCATGTATTGTCCGTGCATTGGTTTATTGTGCCAGTCCTCTGTTCTGTCTGTCATTCTCCTGTCTCTGTATATTTCTGGGTCTTCGTCCACTTTTATTAGTCATTCTTCCCATGCACTCTTTAGCCACTCATCTTCACTGGTTTTCATGATATTGGCCCAGTGCTCTGTTCTCGATGTTGACGCAGTCCTCTATACTTAGTAGTCCTCTCCCTCCTTCCTTTCGTGTTATGTATAGTCCTGTCCGTATTTGCTCTTGGGTGTAGTGCTTCGTGTATTGTCATATGTTTCCTGGTTTTCTGATCTATGCTGCGGAGTTCAGCCTTCGTCCATTCCACTATTCCTGCGCTGTATCTAATTACTGGCACTGCCCATGTGTTTATGGCTTTTATCATATTTCCGGCGTTGAGTTTTGACTTGAGTATCGCCTTGAGTCTCTGCATATATTCTTTCCTGATAGTGTCCTTCATCTCTTGGTGTTTTATATCCCCTCCTTCTATATGTTCCCAGGTATTTGTATCCTGTCTCTTCTATGTGTTTGATGTTGCTCCCATCTGGTAGCTTTATCCCTTCAGTTCTCGTTACTTTGCCTTTTTGTATGTTGGCTAAGGCGCATTTTTCTATTCCAAACTCCATCCTGATGTCCCCAGATACAATCCTTACAGTCTGATTAGGGTATCTATTTCCTTGATGCTCTTACCATACAGCTTGATGTCATCCATGAACATCAGATGGTTGATTCTGTTGCCTCTTTTCTTGAGTTGGTACCCGGCATCCATCTTATTATTATTATTATTATTTTTTTATTTATTTATTTTTTTTTTTGTGCTCTATCACAGTCCTCCAATTTGACGGTGGTATATAGTGTAGGGTTCCGGTTGCATCCTGCCTCCTTAGGAGTCCATCACTTTTCTTACTATGTGTGCCGTTTCTAGGATCCACTCTCTGCATTAGTCCTGGAGCTACTTCAGCCTCTAGTTTCTTTTTCTAGATTCCTTTTCAGGGTAGCGTTTGGGTATCGTGCCTAGTGCTCCTATGATTTATGGGTACGATTTCCACTGGCATATCCCATATCCTTCTTATTTCTATTTTCAGATCTTGATACTTATCCATTTTTTCCCTCTCTTTCTCTTCAACTCTGGTGTCCCATGGTATTGCGACATCAATGAGTGATACTTTCTTCTTGACTTTGTCAATCAACGTCACGTCTGGTCTGTTTGCACGTATCACCCTATCCGTTCTGATACCATAGTCCCAGAGGATCTTTGCCTGATCGTTTTCTATCACTCCTTCAGGTTGGTGCTCGTACCACTTATTACTGCAAGGTAGCTGATGTTTCTTGCACAGGCTCCATGGAGGGCTTTTGCCACTGAATCATGCCTCTTTTTGTACTGGTTCTGTGCAAGTGCCGGGCATTCGCTTGCTATGTGGTTTATGGTTTCATTTTTCGTATTGCACTTCCTACATATGGGAGAGATGTTATTTCCGTCTATCGTTCTTTGGACATATCTGGTTCTTAGGGCCTGATCTTGTTGGCCGCTGTTATCATTCCTTCAGTTTCCTTCTTTAGCTCTCCCCTCTGTAGCCATTGCCAATTGTCATTGCTGGCTAGTTCTTTAGTCTGTCTCATGTATTGTCCGTGCATTGGTTTGTTGTGCCAGTCCTCTGTTCTGTCTGTCTTTCTCCTGTCTCTGTATATTTCTGGGTCTTCGTCTACTTTTATTAGTCCTTCTTCCCATGCACTCTTGAGCCACCTCATCTTCACTGGTTTTCAGATATTGCCCCAGTGCTCTGTTTTCGATGTTGACGCAGTCCTCTATACTTAGTAGTCCTCTCCCTCCTTCCTTTCGTGTTATGTATAGTCTGTCCGTATTTGCTCTTGGGTGTAGTGCTTTGTGTATTGTCATATGTTTCCTGGTTTCTGATCTATGCTGCGGAGTTCTGCCTTCGTCCATTCCACTATTCCTGCGCTGTATCTGATTACTGGCACTGCCCATGTGTTTATGGGCTTTTATCATATTTCCGGGCTTGGACTTTTGACTTGAGTATCGCCTTGAGTCTCTGCATATATTCTTTCCTGATCGTGTCCTTCATTTCTTGGTGTTTTATATCCCCTCCTTCCATTATTCCCACGTATTTTGTATCCTGTCTCATCTATGTGTTTAATGTTGCTCCCATCTGGTAGCTTTATCCCTTCAGTTCTCGTTACTTTGCCTTTTTTGTATGTTGACTAAGGCGCATTTTCTATTCCAAACTCCATCCTGATGTCCCCAGATACAATCCTTACAGTCTGGATTAGGGTATCTATTTCCTTGATGCTCTTACCATACAGCTTGATGTCGTCCATGAACATCAGATGGTTGATTCTGTTGCCTCTTTTCTTGAGTTGGTACCCGGCATCCATCTTCTGTAGTACTTTTGTCATGGGAATCATGGCTACTACGAAGAGTAGTGGGGACAGTGAGTCACCCTGGAAGATCCCTCTCCTGATATTAACCTCTGCTAGTCTTATTCCAGAGCTTGTAAGTATTTGTATTCCAGTTGCGCATTGTATTTTGAGGAAGCTGATGGTGTTTTCCTCTGCCCCATATATTTCAGGCATTCTATTAGCCATGTGTGTGGTATCATGTCG